>NC_081394.1:15931865-15971865 GCF_030684315.1 Stegostoma tigrinum
CTCTCTCTCTCTCTGGGACAGGGTGAGGGTCCCTCTCTCTCTCTGTCTCTCTGGGACAGGGTGAGGGTCCCTCTCTCTCTCTCTCTCTCTGGGACAGGGTGAGGGTCTGTCTCTCTCTCTGTCTCTCTGGGACCTGGTGAGGGTCTCTCTCTGGGACCTGGTGAGGGTCTCTCTCTGGGACCTGGTGAGGGTCTTCCTCTGGGACAGGGTGAGGGTCCCTCTCTCTCTCTGTCTCTCTGGGGCAGAGTGAGGGTCTCTCTCTGGGACAGGGTGAGGGTCTGTCTCTCTCTCTGTCTCTTTGGGGCAGAGTGAGGGTCTCTCTCTGGGACCTGGTGAGGGTCTTCCTCTGGGACAGGGTGAGGGTCCCTCTCTCTCTCTCTCTCTGGGACAGGGTGAGGGTCCCTCTCTCTCTCTCTCCCTGGGACAGGGTGAGGGTCTGTCTCTCTCTCTGTCTCTCTGGGGCAGAGTGAAGGTCTCTCTCTGGGACAGGGGGAGGGTCCCTCTCTCTCTCTCTCTCTGGGACAGGGTGAGGGTCCCTCTCGCTCTCTCTCCCTGGGACAGGGTGAGGGTCTGTCTCTCTCTCTGTCTCTCTGGGGCAGAGTGAGGGTCTCTCTCTGGGACAGGGTGAGGGTCCCTCTCTCTCTCTCTCTCTGGGACAGGGTGGAAGCCTTTCTCTGGGACCTGGTGAGGGTCTTCCTCTGGGACAGGGTGAGGGTCTATCTGTCTCTCTGGGACTGGGTGAGGGTCTTGCTCTGCAACAGTTTGAGTGTCTCTCTCTCTCTCTCTGTGACAGGGTGAGGATCTGTCTCTGATTGAGTGCTCCTCAGAGGATGGCTGAAGTGGTGCTGGTTTGGGGCTTGTGGTCGAATCGGACTGTGCGGCCAGTTTGCCGTTGTCTTCCCCCTGAATCTGTCTTTGTTCCTCTTCTTCCTGCAGATTCCCCACATAAAGGTGGGTCCAGAGGAGACCCCAAAGCTGCAGTATCTCCGATTTGCCTCAATTAGCTTGTACCCCAGCAATGAGGACATCAGCCTGGCCGTAAGCAGTATCCTGAAGTTTTCCAGCTGCCCGTCAAGCAGTCTCGTCTGTGCAAAGGCAGAATGTAAGGAGGGTGTGTGTGTGTGTATTCACTCGTTCAACACAGGTCGCTGAAATCACACTGCTCCGAGTCTGCTTCCTCTCCATTTCCATCTGTTTGCTTCCCCTCCCCTCCTCAGCTCATGTCTTGTGTCTCTGCACTCTGCTAATCCATCTCCCTCTGCTGTTGATGCGTTTTCCTCATAGTGCCCTGAGCATCCATTCACAGCCATCCCAGACCCTTGGCTCTCCTGACATTCCCACACTGTGTCTGACTAATTTGCGTTTATGACATTATCTCAAACACCTCTCACTTACCGGCTCTCCACCACGACGGGCCCAATCGCTGAGTTGTAAAGACACACAATAAACGATCTGAAAATGATGGTTTCAAACTTGCGAGCTGCCAAAAGCTAAGCATTTTCCCATTGCATTGGCAGTGATCAGATAATCGAACCACCTCAGGGATTGGAGGGTCAGGGCTGAGGGAGCGCCTCACTGTTGGAGGATCAATGCTGAGGGAGCGCCGCACTGTTGGAGGGTCAGTGCTGAGGGAATGGGCACTGTTGGAGGGTCAATGCTGAGGGAGCGGGCACTGTTGGAGGGTCAGTGCAGAGGGAGCGGGCACTGTCGGAGGGTCAGTGCTGAGGGAGCGCCGCACTGTCGGAGGGTCAGTGCTGAGGGAATGGGCACTGTTGGAGGGTCAGAGCTGAGAGAGCACTGCACGGTCAGCAGGTGTGTCATGGGGGAATGCAACACTGTTGTAGTAATATTTCCACTGAATTAACTAACTTTAATCTGTCAATGAACAAAATGATGGGGTGCCTGAACATTCTTGTGTTTACCCTCGCCATTTGGCTGCATCTCCTCCCACGATATGGCAGAGTACACACAGTGCAGCGCACACCCCTTTTGAAGTGCATCTCTTTTCACAGCATCCTCTCACTCTCTGAATGGAGTGGCAGAGTCCAAATGTTCATGCCTGGCTTCCGCACCAATATTGCTTCTGTGATTGTAAGGTCCTGGGTGAGGAGATAGTGACATTGTGCTCACAGTCAAACACAGTGCCTCTGTCAGGTGTGAGCCTATGTCATTGTCTAATGTATGATTCACTTGGTCAGACAGCATGGCTGTTGTCCCACCCTGTGGCGAGTGTGCAGACCTGCAGTTGTTGGCGCTAGCAGTGTGAGCTATCAGGCAGCAGGCAGATCAGTGCCTTGACTTCTACTTGTAATCACAAAGGAGAAAGTCATTGTGGCTCGAGATTCCAGTTGGCATGGTGACGTTCTAGAGCACGTTCATACTCATAAAGATGGGCTATTATATGTTTTTGCGGTCATAAAGCTTGCATAAATCGTCAGGCCCTGACAAGATATATCCCAGTCTACTGTGGGAGGCAAGAGAGGAGACCGGTGGGCCCCTGGCAGGAGATATTGATTTCTTTGCTGGCCACAGGGCAAGTGCCAGATGACTGGAGGGTAGCTAAGGTAGTTCCTTTGTTGAAGAAGGTCAGCAGGGAGAGGCCACGTCATTACAGACCAGTTAGTATGTCATCAGTAATGTGGAGATTATTGGAAAAAAATTCTGAGGGTCAAGATTAACCAATACTTGGAAAAGCAGGGATTAATCAGGGACAGACAGCATGGATTTGTTCGAGGGAGATCCTGTCGGACCAACTTAATTGTGCTTTTTTAAAAAAGGCAGCTGAATATATTAATGACGATGTAGTGCAGTTCACGAAATTTGTATGGACTTCAGGAAGGCCTTTGACAGGGCCCCACATGGACATTGTCGAAATGGACTTCAGAAAGATGCTCAACAAGGATTCACATGGTAGACTGGTGACCAAGATCAGATCATGTGGAACCCAGGGAGAACTAGCCATTTGGATACAAAAATCGGCTCAAAGAGAAGAGGTAGAGAGTGGTGGAGGAAGTTTACTTGATGGATTGGTGGACTCTGACCAGCAGTGTGCCACAAGGATCGGCGCTGGGTCCAATGCTTTTTGTCATTTGTATAAATGATTTGGAGGTGAACGTAGGAGGTATGGTCAGTAAGTTTGCATAGGGCATCAAAATTGGGGGTGTAGTGGACAGTGAAGAAGGTTAACTCAGACTACAAGAGGGCCTTGAAAAGATTTGGGCTGATGGGCCCAGGAGATGTGGATGGAGTTTAATTTAGATAAATGCGAGGTGCTGCATTTTGGAAAGAAAAAGCTTTTCAGTGGATGCGAGTTAATGTAGAGGAGTACAGTGCCCTGTGAGTGGGTGTGAGTTAGTGTTGGGGAGTACAGTAACCTGTGAGTGAGTGTGAGTTAGTGTAGGGGAGTACAGTACCCTGTGAGTGAGTGTGAGTTAATGCAGGGGAATACAGTACCCTGTGAGTGGGTGTGAGTTAATGTAGGGGAGTACAGTACCCTGTGAGTGGGTGTGAGTTAGTGTAGGGAGTACAGTCCCCTGTGAGTGGGTGTGAGTTAGTGTAGAGGAGTACAGTAGCCTGTGAGTGAGTGTGAGTTAATGTAGGGAGTACAGTACCCTGTGAGTGGGTGTGAGTTAGTATCGGGGAGTACAGTACCTTGTGAATGGGTGTGAGTTAATGTAAGGGGTTACAGTGCCCTGTGAGTGGGTGTGAGTTAGTGTAGGGGAGTACCGTACACTGCGAGAGGATGTGAGTTAGTGCAGGGGAATACAGTAGCCTGTTTGTGGGTGTGAGTTAGTGTCGGGGGGTACAGTACCCTGTGAGTGGGTGTGCGTTAGTGTAGGGGAGTACAGTCGCCTGTGATTAGGTGTGAGTTAGTGTCGGGGGGTACAGTACACTGTGAGTGGGTGTGAGTCAATGTAGGGGAGTACAGTATCCTGTGAGTGGGTGTGAGTTAATGTAAGGATTGGGTACAGTACCCTGTGACTGTGTGTGATTTATTTTAGGGGAGTACATTACCCTGTGAGTGGGTTCGAGTTAATGTAGGGGAGTACCGTACACTGTGAGTGGGTGTGAGTTAGTGCAGGGTAATACAGTAGCCTGTTTGTGGGTGTGAGTTAGTGCAGGGTAATACAGTAACCCGTGAGTGGGTGTCTGTTAATGTAAGGGAGTACAGTACCCTGTGAGTGGGTGTGAGTTAGTATCGGGGAGTACAGTACCTTGTGAGTGGGTGTGAGTTAATGTAAGGGGTTACAGTGCCCTGTGAGTGGGTGTGAGTTAGTGTAGGGGAGTACCGTACACTGCGAGAGGATGTGAGTTAGTGCAGGGGAATACAGTAGCCTGTTTGTGGGTGTGAGTTAGTGTCGGGGGGTACAGTACCCTGTGAGTGGGTGTGCGTTAGTGTAGGGGAGTACAGTCGCCTGTGATTAGGTGTGAGTTAGTGTCGGGGGGTACAGTACACTGTGAGTGGGTGTGAGTCAATGTAGGGGAGTACAGTATCCTGTGAGTGGGTGTGAGTTAATGTAAGGATTGGGTACAGTACCCTGTGACTGTGTGTGATTTATTTTAGGGGAGTACATTACCCTGTGAGTGGGTTCGAGTTAATGTAGGGGAGTACCGTACACTGTGAGTGGGTGTGAGTTAGTGCAGGGTAATACAGTAGCCTGTTTGTGGGTGTGAGTTAGTGCAGGGTAATACAGTAACCCGTGAGTGGGTGTCTGTTAATGTAAGGGAGTACAGTACCCTGTGAGTGGGTGTGAGTTAGTGTCGGGGAATACAGTAGCCTGCGAGTGGGTGTGAGTTAATGAACGTGGGCACAGTGCCCTGTGAGTGGGTGTGAGTTAGTGTAGGGGAGTACAGTACCCTGTGAGTGGGTGTGAGTTAATGAGGTGGAGTATAGTACCCTGTGAGTGGGTGTGAGTTAATATTTAGAAGTTACAGTACCCTGTGAGTTGGTGTGTGTTAATGTAGGGAGTACACTATGGGCAACATGGTTTTGTGCAGGGAAGGTCATGTCTTACCAACTTAATAGAATTCTTTGAGGACGTGACAAAGTTGATTGATGAGGGAAAGGCTGTAGATGTCATATACATGGACTTCAGTAAGGTGTTTGGTAAGGTTCCCCATGGCAGGCTGATGGAGCAAGTGAAGTCACATGGGGTCCAGGGTGTGCTAGCTAGATGGATAAAAATACTGGCTGGGCAACAGGAGACAGAGGGTAGTAGTAGAAGGGAGTTCCTCAAATTGGAGACCTGTAACAAGTGGTGTTCCACAGGGATCTGTGCTGGGACCACTGTTGTTTGTGATATATGTAAATGATCTGGAAGAAGGTGTAGATGGTCTGATCAGCAAGTTTGCTGATGACACTAAGATTAGTGGAGTAGCTGATAGTGAAGGGGACTGTCAGAGATTACAGCAGAATATAGATAGACTGGAGAGTTGGGCAGATAAATGGCAGATGGAGTTCAATCCGGGCAAATGCGAAGTGATGCATTTTGGAAGATCAAATTCAAGGGCGAACTATACAGTAAATGGAAAAGTCCTCGGGGAAAATTGATGAACAGAGAGATCTGGGTGTTCAGGTCCATTGTTCCCTGAAGCTGACAACGCAGGTCAATAGGGTGGTCAAGAAGGCACATGGCATGCATTCCTTCATTGGACGGGGTATTGAGTACAAGAGTTGGCAGGTCATGTTGCAGATGTATAGGAGTTTGGTTCGGCCACATTTGGAGTACTGTGTGCAGTTCTGGTCGCCACATTACCAAAAGGATGTGGATGATTTGGAGAGGGTGCAGAGGAGGTTCACCAGGATGTTGCCTGGTGTGGAGGGTGCTAGCTATGAAGAGAGGTTGAGTAGATTAGGATTATTTTCATGAGAAAAACGGAGATTGAGGGGGGACCTGATTGAGGTCTACAAAATCATGAGGGGTATAGACAGGGTGGATAGCAAGAAGCTTTTTCCCAGAGTGGGGGACTCAATTACTAGGGGTCATGAGTTCAAAGTGAGAGGAGGAAAGTTTAAGAGAGATATGCGTGGAACGTTCTTTACGCAGATGGTGTTGGGCGCCTGGACGCATTGCCAGCGGAGGTGGTAGACGCAGGCACGTTAGCGTCTTTTAAGATATATCTGGACAGGTACATGGATGGGCAGGGAGAAAATGGACACAGACTGTGAGAAAATAGATGACAGGCTTAGACAGAGGATCCTAATCGGCGCAGGCTTGGAGGGCCGAAGGGCCTGTTCCTGTGCTGTAGGTTTCTTTGTTTCTTTGTTTCTTTAGTACCCTGTGAGTGGGTGTGGATTAATGTAGGGATTACAGTACCCTGTGAGTGGGTGAGAGTTAGTGTCGGGGAGTACAGTACCCTGTGAGTGGGTGTGAGTTAATAGAGGGGAGTACAGTACCCTGTGAGTGAGTGTGAGTTAGTGTAGGGGAGTACAGTACCCTGTGAGTGGGTGTGAGTTAATGGAGGGGAGTACAGTGCCCTGTGAGTGGGTGTGAGTTAGTGTAGGGGAGTACAGTACCCTGTGAGTGGGTGTGAGTTAGTGTAGGGGATTACAGTACCCTGTGAGTGGGTGTGAGTTAATGTAGGGCTGGTGTACAGTGCCCTGTGAGTGGGTGTGAGTTAATGTAGGGCTGGTGTACAGTTCCCTGTGAGTGGGTGTGAGTTAATGTAGGGGTGGTGTACAGTGCCCTGTGAGTGGGTGTGAGTTAATGTAGGGCTGGTGTACAGTACCCTGTGAGTGGGTGTGAGTTAATGTAGGGGTGGTGTACAGTGCCCTGTGAGTGGGTGTGAGTTAATGTAGGGCTGGTGTACAGTGCCCTGTGAGTGGGTGTGAGTTAATTGTAGGGCTGGTGTACAGTACCCTGTGAGTGGGTGTGAGTTAATGTAGGGGTGGTGTACAGTGCCCTGTGAGTGGGTGTGAGTTAATGTAGGGGTGGTGTACAGTACCCTGTGAGTGGGTGTGAGTTAATGTAGGGGAGACAGTACCCTGTGAGTGGGTGTGAGTTAATGTAGGGCTGGTGTACAGTGCCCTGTGAGTGGGTGTGAGTTAATGTAGGGCTGGTGTACAGTACCCTGCAGTTTGTGTCAGAGTCTGTGGGCGGTATGTATTTTCTGTTGAGGTTGACTCAGCCCCTGCGCATGGTGGTAGTCCCTGCTTGTGGTAAAGTTCCCTGCAGGCAGTGTGAGTCTGCGTTGTTTATCCAGGCCGCTGCTCCCCCTCTATATTTTGTCATGCCCTGTAAGTTGTGTAGGTCTCTGCAGGTGTTGTCAGATCCTGTGGGAAGTGTTACGCGCAGCGCAGGACTGGGCACAGGCCTCCACTCTGATAAACAACCCTCCACCACCCTCTAGCTCCTACCGGCTCTCCAATTTTGTGTCCAATCAGCAAACTGTCCTGGACCCCAGTTGATATAACTTTATTAAAACCAAAAGAACTGCGGATGCTGTAAATCAAGAATAAAATTAAAGTTTCTAGTCAAGCTCAGCAGATCTGGCAGCACCAGCGAAGGAATAAAGTAACTTTATTATGTGACCTAACATGACGAACCTGAGATGGTATCATTCCCTGCCTGAGGTTTTAATCCCTGGATGTGGCGTCAGATACTGGTGTCAATCACTGTAGATAGTATCAGTTCCCACAGGCGATATTCCTGTTGGGGATGCCAGTTTTGTAGGTGGTTTCGGAGCATGCTGTGATGTTGTTCTGTGTGTGGTCTCAGTCCCTGTGGTTAGTCCCCTTTCGCGGTAGGGGCACTGATGCGGTCTGTAGATAGCACCAGCCCCTTTCGCGGTAGGGGCACTGATGCTGTCATTTCAATGTCAGTCAGGTACAAAGTGTCACTGCCAGTCCCTGTTGGTGATTCCATTCCCTGGACTTGATGTAAATCCGAGTTGGTAATGTCATTCCCTTGAGTTTGCCTCAGTCCCTGTAGTAGGTCCCCATATGACATGCCTGAGAGGTGGTTTATTTCACCCTAGGTTTACTGGGACCCTATAGAAGGTGTGACTCCCAGTAGATAAAAGCATTCCCTGTACTTGTGAATCCCTGAAGGTACTGTCATTTTTTGGAGGTCGTTTCAGTTCTTGTAGACTGCTGTATGTGATACTAGAGATTTTTCCCAGCGACAGTCTCTATTGTTAGTCTCCCACTCTGTACATTGTGTCATTCCATTTCAGCCGTGTCTTTCCCTGTATATGATGCTTTTCCCTGTAGATGGTGTCATTCCCTATAATTAGTATAAATTCCTAGTCCAACAGGTTTATTTGAAAACACAATCTTTCAAAGCATTTCTCCTTCATAAGGTGTTAGTGAGAGAGGTGGCATCAGACATAGAATTGGTAAGTAAAAGTTCAAATGGTCATATAAACTAATGCGAATGTATTAAACAGCCTAAGATGGCTGTTAAATCTTTAATCATTTAGAAAAGAAATGTAGGTTTTGATTGATTATTATGGAAATCCCAGAGTTTCTGACAATTCACTGCCCCGAGGTGACTAAAGGTTTTAAGAGTGTCCCAGAGGTAACATCTCAAGTCAGATATTGCATTCTAGGTGTGAGGCCTTGATAGAATGTGTCTGTGTTTTAACTTAGACTCAGGCTGGTTTTACAAAGAACAACGAACAAAGAAAATTACAGTACAGGAACAGGTCCTTCGGCCCTCCAAGCCTGCTCCGATCCAGATCCTCCATCTAAACCTGTCGCCTATTTTCCAAGGATCTGTATCCCTCTGCTCCCTGCCCATTCATGTATCTCTCTAGATACATCTTAAATGATGCTATCGTGCCCGCCTCTACCACCTCTGCTGGGAACGTGTTCCAGGCACCCACCACCCTCTGCATAAAGAACTTTCCACGCATATCTCCCTTAAACTTTCCTCCTCTCACCTTGAACTCATGACCCCTAGTAATTGAGTCCTGACTCTGGGAAAAAGCTTCTTGCTATCCGCCCTGTCTATACCCCTCATGATTTTGTAGGCCTCAATCAGGTCCCCCCAAATCTCTGTCTTTCTAAT
Source organism: Stegostoma tigrinum (assembly GCF_030684315.1). NCBI lineage: Eukaryota > Metazoa > Chordata > Chondrichthyes > Orectolobiformes > Stegostomatidae > Stegostoma > Stegostoma tigrinum. Next base: position 15,940,877 of record NC_081394.1, read on the forward strand.
GTAAATAATTCGAATCTACTCAACCTCTTTTCATAGCTAGCACCCTCCATACCAGGCAACATCCTGGTGAACCTTCTCTGCACCCTCTTCAAAGCATCCACATCTTTTTGGTAATGTGGTGACCAGAACTGTACACAGGATTCCGAATGTCAAAGGAACCAAAGTCCTGTACAACTGCAACATGACCTGCCAACTCTTGTACTCAACACCCCGTCAGATGAAGTATGCCTTCTTGACCATTCTATTGACCTGCGTTGTCACCCTTAGGGTACAATGGACCCAAACACCCAGATCTCTCTGTGCATCAATTTCCCCCAGGGCTTTCCCATTTACCGTATAATTCGCTCTTGAATTGGATCTTTCAAAAAGCATCACCTCGCATTTGCCTGGATTGAACTCCATCTGCTATTTCTCTGCCAATATCTCTAATCTAACTATATTCTGCTGCATTCTCTGACAGTCCCCTTCACTATCAGCTACTCCACTGATCTTAGTGTCTTCTGCAAACTTGCTAATCAGACCATCCATACCTTCCTCCAGATCATTTATGTGTATCACAAACAACAGTGGTCCCAACATGAATCCCTGTGGAACACCACCGGTCACAGGTCTCCATTTTGAGAAACTCCCTTCCACTACGACTCTCTGTCCCCTGTTGCCCAGCCAGTTCTCTATCCATCTAGCTAGCACACCCTGGACCCCATGCGACTTCACTTTCTCCATCAGTCTGCCATGGGGAACTTTACTGAAGCCCATGTATATGACAACTACAGCTCTTCCCTCATCTATCAATTTTGTCACTTCTTCAAAGAATTCTATCAAGTTGGTAAGACATGACCTTCCCTGCACGAAACCAAGCTGCCTATCACTAATAAGCCCGTTTTCTTCCAAATGTAAATAGATCTTATCCCTCAGTATCTTCTCCAGTAGCTTCCCCACCACAGACGTCAGGCTCACTGGTCAATAATTACTGGGATTATCCTTGCTACCCTTCTTAAACAAGGGGACAATATTAGCAATTCTCCAGTCCTCCGGGACCTCACCCGTGTTCAAGGATGCTGCAAAGATATCTGTTAAGGCCCCGGCTATTTCCCCTCTCGCTTCCCTCAGGACCTGGGGATTTGTCCACCCTAATGCCATTTAGAATACCCAACACTTCTCCCCTATTTATGGGGAGTTGACCTAGAGTAATCAAACATCTATCCCTAACTTCAACATCCATCATGCCCTTCTCCTCAATGAATACTGACGCAAAGTGCTTATTAAGAATCTCACTCATTTTCTCTGACTCCTCACATAACTTTCATCCTTTGTCCATGAGTAGGCCATAAGATGTAGGAGTGGAAGTAAGGCCATTCGGCCCATCGAGTCCACTCCTAGTAGGCCAACCCTTTCTCTAGTTACCCTCTTGCTCCTTATGCACGAATAAAAGGCTTTCAGATTTTTCTTAGCCCTGTTTGCTAAAGATATTTCATGGCCTCTTTTAGCTCTCTTAATTCCTCATTTCAGATTGGTCCTATTTTCTCAATATTCTTCCAAAGCTTTGTCTGTTTTCAGTTGCCTAGACCTTATGTATGTATTTTATTTCCAAAGCAGGAACTTATAAAATGCTACATTGAAAGACTGTGTCCACAACTTGTGTGCTTTTTGAACAAAACAGAATATATCCACAATTAAACTTCTGCAGGTTCACCCCAAAGATTTATATGTGTATGGCCATGAGTGTGCATGTGTGTATTTGTGTGCGAGTCTGTGTGTGTGTTTGAAAAAATGTTTGTGAGTGTGAGGGAGTACACGTGAGTGAGAGAGTGTGAGCGTGTTTGTGTGAGAGACAATCTGTGTGAGTATGAGAGTATGCTAGTGTGTGTGTGTGTGTGTGTGTGTGTGTGTGTGTGTGTGTAAGAATGTATAGTGTGGTGGGGTCACCTGCAGTGTGACGTGAGCCCAAGCGTGGCACAGTGGCGCAGTAGTCAGCACTGCTGTCTCACAACGCCAGGGACCTGGGTTTGATTCTACCATCAGGTGACCGTCTGTGTGGAGTTTGTACATTCTCCCCGCGTCTGCGTGGGTTTCCTCCCACAGTCCAAAGATGTGCAGGCTAAGTGAATTGGCCATGCTAAATTGCCCATAGTGTTCAGGGATGTGGAGATTAGGTGGGTTATATGGGGATGGGTCAAAGTGGGATGCTCTGAGGGTCGGTGTCGTCATGTTGGGCCGAAGGGCCTGTTTCCACACTGCAGGAATTCTATGATCTATGCTCCTGGTTGAGTCCATCCTATTGGATACAGAATTTGGCTATCAGCCTCTGCTCAGTTACTCTGCATTGTTGTGTATCCGAAAGTCCCCCTTGGAGAATGTTTAACCAAAGATCTGAGGCTGAATGCCCCTGACCGCTGAAATGCGTCCCCCGGCCTGCTGGCAGGGAACATCGCTTTATGGTAAACACTGTGCGGCGTCTATTCACCTGTTGTTATAGTGTCTGCGTGGTTACACTGACATACCATGCCTCGGCCTGAAGCATATGAGATAGATAACGTTAGCTGAGTCACATGAGTATCTGCTGTGTACGTGACGGGTGGTATCAGCCAACCATTTTAGGTTTATTCAGTACATTTGCATCAATTGTATGACTTATTGATCTGTTCATTATAAATTCTGTGCATTGATGCCTCTCTCACTGGACTTGATGAAGGAGCAACGCTATGAAAGCTGCTGTTTTCAAATAAACATGTTGGACTAGAACCTGGTGTTATGTGATTTTTTTTGACCTAGTCCAACCCAGTCCAGCACTGACACCTCCACAACCAATAGGTGGTGTCATTCCATGGACAGTTATTCCCCACAGTAACCGTCACAGTCTGTAGGATGAGCGTTGTGGGGCGAAGAGCCTGTGCTGTGCTGTATTGTTCTATGTTCTAGACCTTCTAGGTGGTTTCTTTTAGACTAGATGGTGCCAGTCACTGTAGATGGTGCCAGTCCCTGGAGATGGTGTCAGTCCCTGTAGATGTTGTCTGTCCCTCTAGCGGATGTCTGTCTCTGGAGACGGTGTCAGTCTCTGCAGATGGTGCCACTTCCTGTACATGGTGTCAGTCTCTGTAGATGGTGTCAGTCTCTGTAGATGGTGTCAGTCCCAGTAGATGATGTCATTCACTTCCGATGGTGCCAATCCCTGCAGATAGTGTCTGTCTCTGTAGATGGTGCCAGTCCCTGCAGATGCAGTCAGTCCCAGTAGATAGTGTCATTCACTTCCGATGGTGCCAGTCCCTGCAGATGGTGCCAGTCCCTGCAGATGGTGTCAGTGCCTGGAGCTGGTGCGATTTACTGAAGCTGGAGCCAGTCCCTATTGATGGTATAAGTGACTGGAGAAGGTGTCACTCCCGGTAGATGGTACCAGTGAATGGTGTCAGTCCCTGTGGATGGTGTCAGTCCCTGTGGATGGTGTCAGTCCCTGTAGATGGTGTCAGTCCCTGTGGATAGTGCCAGTCCCTGTGGATAGTGCCAGTCTCTGTAGATGGTGTCATTCCCTGGATGGTGATGGACTCTGTAGACGGTGTCGGTACCTGTTGATGGTGCCAGTCCCTGTAGATGGTGTCTTTCTGACATGGTGCCATTCCCTGTCAGTGGTGCCAGTCCCTGTAGATGGTGCCAGTCCCTGTAGATGGTGCCAGTCCCTGTAGATGGTGCCAGTCCCTGTAGATGGTGCCAGTCCATGTAGATGGTGTCAGTCTCTGTCAATGGTGCCAGTCCCTGTAGATGGTGCCAGTCCCTGTAGATGGTGCCAGTCCCTGTAGATGGTGCCAGTCCATGTAGATGGTGTCAGTCTCTGTCAATGGTGTCAGTCTCTTTAGATGGTGCGATTCCCTGAAACTGGAGCCTGTCCCCTTCAATGGTGCAAGTAACTGGAGATGGTGTCACGCCCTGTAGATGGTGCCAGTCACTGTAGATGGTGTCAGTCTGTATAGATGGTGCCAGCCCCGGTAGATGGTTCCAGTCCCGGTAGATGGTGTCGGCCCCTGTAGCTGGTGCCAGTCCCTGTAGATAGTCCTAGCCACTGTAGATGCTGCCAGTCCCTGTACATGGTGTCAGTCTGTGTTGGTGGTGTCATTCTGTTTAGATGGTGCCAATCCCTGCAGAAGTTGAAAGCCCCTGGTGATTGTGTCAGTCCCTGTAGAAGGTGTCAGTCTCTGTAAATGCTGCAAGTCCCTGTAGATGGTGTCGTGCCCGGTAGATGGTGTCAATTACTGTAGATGGAGCCAGTCTCTGAAGATGATGCCTGTCCCCGCAGATCGTGCCTGTCCCTGTAGTTTGTGTCAGTCCCTCTCGGTGGTGTCAGTCCCTGCCTGTGGCATTAGTCCCTGTAGGTGATGTTTGTCCAGTAGTTGCCCTATCCATGGTGTTAGTCCCTCTGCATTATTTGAGTCCGTGTGTGCGCTGTCAGAGAACGTGGATACGTTATTTCCCGAGGTGAGTGCCACTTCCCGTATGTGCTGTGGGAATGGGTTGTTGGTTTCAGTTCCTGTAATTAGTTTCTGTTATTGTAGATGGTGTCGCTTTCAGCACCTGGTTTTGGACCTGTTACCCAGTGTCAGCCATTGCAGCTGTTTCGTAGATGCAGTCTGACCCTGGAGATAGATAAGTGGCGTTCGGATGGAACGGTTAAATAAATCACTCGAATCCTGTACTTCCAGCATCAAAAAGTTTAATGAAATCTCACCAGTAGGAAGTAACCACCAGCACTTCTTCACTGAACAAATGATTATACATTTTCTTTAGGCCTTTGGCATTTACAGACCAATCATATTATTAATTAATTATGTAAACATCCTAACAATATAATCATGTGACTGTATGGGTCAGTGATGGGCAGCCTCATGGACAACCCTCAATCTTCCACTATCTCATTGTGTTTACCAGGCACCTTTGTCTCGATCCTCAGGCTTTTCACAATGTATCATGTTCATTTCAATCCTGCTGAGTTCTGTTCCTGCAATTCAAACCTTTCTATTTGTGGTATGGGGGCCTTTCCTTACTGTGTCAGCCTACTGGTCCCAAAGCCATTCACTGTAATCTGTTCGATTCTTCATGTATTTTAGAAGTTTATATTTATGTGTGCGTATATTCATAATCTACAACTATGTATGTCTGGGAATCTTAACTAAAGTAAGTCTATTTGTGATGGATTTCAGACTTGAAACCAGCTGGATATGGTATCCTTCTATCAGCATGTTCTAGGGCGTCCTTATTAGCCTGTCTCTGTAGAAACAGGCCTGGAACAAGACCCTTCATGTACTTTCTTAACCTTGTTATCTTTGATATTTTATGTCAATAGAGCTTCTATTTTTCTAGTTTATGACTTGCTTCCATGTAAACTATGGTATTCTAAATCAACTGAGCACACTGGCTCAGAGGTTAGCACTGCTGTCTCACAGCGCCAAGGACCCAGTTTGATATCCCCCCCAGCCACCTGAGCTCGGCCGACTGTGTGGAGTGTGTACGTTCTCCCCTTAGGTAGTGCCATTATCGGTAGGCAGCCCCTTTACCTGCAGTTTGCTGGCAGTCCTTGTCGGTGGGGTGTCAACACCGTGTCACTCTCCAAAGGTGATGTCTTTCCCTGTCAGTGGTGTTAAGTCCCTGTTGAGGCTGTCAGTGGCGTCAGTCCCTGTGAGTGATGCCTTTTCCTGTAGATCATGATGGCCCTTGTAGCTGTTGTGTTTCCCTGTATTTGGCGTTATTTCCTCTATGTTAGGTGGATCCCTGAATGAGCAGTCAGACTGTGTAATTTACTGCAGATTTTATCATGTCCTGAAGGTGGCATCATTCCCTGTCGATGGTTTTAGTCATAGGGCCAGACAGCATGGAAACAGACTCTTCAGTCCAACCAGTCTGTGCTGATCATAATCCCAAACTAAACTAGTCCCATCTGCCCGCACCTGGCCCATATCCCTCCAAATATTTCTTATTCATGTATTTATCCAAACTTCTTTTAAACACTTTTCTGATGAAGGGTCTAGGCCCGAAACGTCAGCTTTTGTGCTCCTGAGACGCTGCTTGGCCTGCTGTGTTCACCCAGCTCCACACTTTGTTATCTTGGATTCTCCAGCATCTGCAGTTCCCATTATCTTTTAAATACTGTAGCTATACCCACATCAATCACTTCATCAGGAAGTTCATTCCACTCATGAACGACTCTCTGCAAAAAAATTGTCCCTCATGTCTTTTTAAATCTTTCTCTCCTCGTCTTAAAATATGTCCCCAGCCTTATAATCCCCCACCCTAGGGCATAGACTCCCGCCATTCTCCCTACTTATGCCCCTCATCATTTTATAAACTTCAATAAAGTCATTCCTTAACCTTCTACACTCCAGTGGAAAAATCTCCCAGCCTTTCCTTATAATTCAAACCCTCCATTCCCGGCAACATCCTGGTAAATCTCTTCTGAAACCTCTCCAACTTATTGATATTCTTCCTATAACAGACAGACCAGAACTGGACACACTATTCCAGGAGAGATGTCCTGTACAACCACAACATAACGTCTCAACTCCTATAGTTAAAGGTCTGAGCAATGAAAGCCAGCGTGCGAAGCGCCTTCTTAACCACCCTGTCTATATGTGACCGAAATTTCAAAGACTTATGTACCTGAACCTGCAGGCTTCTCTGTTCTACAATACTACTCTTGATTGTATAAGTCTTGCCTTTGCTTTACCAAATTGCAACACCTTGCATTTATCCAAATTAAACTCCATCAGCCATTCCTCAGCGCATTGACTCACCGATCAAGATCCGTTTGTAATATTCGATACTCTTCTTCACTGTCCACTATACCTGCAAACTTGGTGTCATCTGCAAACTTACTAACAGTCCCAAAAGTTCTTGTCACTTCATGTTGTTGTTGGCTCCTGTACATGGTGTCACACCATGTAGAAAGTTTAAATGAATTTGTATAATTTTGCACAGAAGAAGGAACATTACAGCTGAGGAATAGTCTCTTTGGCCCACTAAGCTGTGCCAACACATGATATCTCTCAAACTAAAAACCTTTAACCTCTATGCAGTCCATATCCCTCTATTCTCTGTATATTTCTATCTGTCAAGATGCCTCTTAAATGTTGCTGATGTTTCTGCCTCTACCACCTCTTCTGGGGGTGCATTCCATTCCTCTATGCAAAAGAAACCTTACCTCTTACATCCTCAGCCTTACTCTCTTTTAAGCTACACCTAGTGACTGACATTCCTACCCTGGGGGAGAGATTTTAAGAGATATGGGCCCAAGTTAATCTTTGATGGTGAGAGGTGAGATATGTAATTCAGAAGGAGTATTGCTGGAAAAGGTCTTAAGATGTAGAATTCATGGTCAGAAAAGTAATATAACATTGTATAAACTGAAGTTTGAGAGACCGGTGAAAATTGGCGAAGTGAAGGTAGAAGTAATAGAGAAATTATTCCAGAAGTAATTTAATCTTGGTAATGATATAGTTGAATTGCAGATGGATGTTATACCCACTGAGGACTGGTATGAAGGAATTCCATTTGTACCTTAGGGACACAAGCAGAGTTATCTGAACATTTAAAAGTACCTATGCATGTGATGGAACAGAAAGCAAATTAAAGGTCAAAAATTCTTAATCGTGTTGATGGAGATAAAGTGTTCGTGTTACTTCTAGCGATTTTCAAACCTGTGAAGGCGAAGTTTAGTGTGCCTTATCAAATCGAGGTGAATTATTTGATAAGAACTCCAGACAGAAAGAAATCTCACAGAGTGTGTTATACAAATATGTTGAAAAAGTATTTTAATAGGGAAGGAAAGCAAATGAAGAACATATTATTGGTTACAACATAGAATGAGGAACCATATTCAGAGGATTTTGAATTCAACATTCCCAAATTAAATTGGGCAATGAGAAAGTTTTCAAAAATTGGGATAAATTATTGAATTAACTTCCAGATGTAAATTGAAGTGACCCGAAAGTGTTATTAGTATCACACGGGGAGATATGTGGGAATAAGTTGGGAAGTACTAAACTGTACGTATAGGAAATGCTGTTCCAATCAAACAACATCCTTATAGACTTACTCGTCTAAATTTGGCACAGTTCAAAAACAGATTGAACACATGCTCAAAGACAATATACTCCAAGTGAGTTGCAGGTGTTCACCCATAGCGATGGTGCCAAAACCAGACGGCACCCAATGTTTATATGTAGACTATCGCCAAACGAATGCATCCACAAAATCTAATTCATTTCCTATTCCATGTTTGGAAGACTGTATCGAGAAGGTGGGCCAAGCAACTTATATTTCTAAGTTGGACTTACTCAGAGGAAACTGTCAGTTACCTTTGGCTGAAAGAGTGAAGGCACTTTTGGCTTTTGTGACACGAAGGGGACTGTACCAATTTAAAGTTAAAACCATGTGGTATGAAAATTGTATCAGCAACGTTTCAGAGACTAACCATAAAGTCATTTCAGGATTACTTAGTTGAGCGGTGTACATAGGTGATCTGGTGTTTTTGTTTAGTTACACTTGGAAGGAACATTTGGAACATCTACTGGAATTGTTCATTTGACTTTGGGAGACTGGCTTGGTGATAACACAGCATGAAGCCAAAGGAACACAGCAGGTTAGGCAGCATCAGAGGAACAGGAAAGTCAATGTTTTAGGTTGGGACCCTTAAACAGGACTCTAATGATTCTGCCTGACCTGCCGTGTTCCTCCACATTGTATTGGCACTGACTCCAGCATCTACACTTCTTACTATCTCCAGTTGGTGATAAACCTGTTAAAAGGAAGTTTGCAAAAGCCATGTTCCTGGGCCATATTATTGGATAGGGACAGATGACCACATGGAATGTGAAAACAAAGGTTATTGGTGAGTTTCTCATACCATCGATAAAGAGGAGAGTAATGTGATCCTGGGATTGAATGGGTTTTATTGAAAGTTCATACCAAATTTTAGCAGCATATTTGCTCTACTGACTGACCTGTTGAAGAAATGCAGAAAAATTCAGTGGACAGGGACTGTCAAAAGGTATTTGACAGCCTGAAGGCCGTGTTAACCACTGCCCCAGCGTTAGCCACATCTAATCACACAAAGCCATTCAAGGTAGCTCTTGATGAGAGAGATGTGTGTGCCGGTGCTGTACTCTTGCAATAACACAACCTGAAGAGAGAAAGACCTATTGGCTATTTCTCCTGAAAGTTGAATATTCATCAAAAGAAAGATCCCATCATTGAGAAGGAGATGTTAGGTTTGGCATTTGTGTTGCAACATTTCAACATTTATGTTGCCAGTAATATATCTGAGATGATTGTACATGCTGATCATAACTGCTTAGCATTTCTAGAAAAGTTTAAGGATAAGAATGCCAAGTTGTTTAGATGAGGTTTATTGCTGCAACCAATCAATTTGAAAATTATACACGTGGCAGAATAAGCGAATGTAATCACCAAAGTATTCATGATTTTGATGAAGAAAGATGGAAATGTTTGATGGTGGAAGAAATGAGATGGACTATCATATTGAATGTTTAGATTTAATGTACTATATATTTATACTTATATAATGTTGTGTGCTAATAATGTGAGATTTAGTCCTTGAAAATGAAGCCATCTTTCTATATTAGTGGTTCTTCCTATCCTAAGAGGGATATGTTCTGTCCTGTCTTTCTTGAAGTGGCATATTGTTAATCTGGTGCTGATCTATCTGCTCCATGGGAAGTAGAGTAAATAGCTTTGGTTTTACTATAAAACTAGACGAAGGAAGCATGAGTCGCTGGAGCCAGGCTCACACAGGCCAGGTTTTAGTTTTTGCTGTCAGTTGTTGAAGTTGTGGGGGTTGGTGGGGGGGGGGGGGGGGGGTGTTGAATTGAAGCTGCTATATACAGCTCTCTGTCTGCTCCAAGATTGATTCCTTTGGTTTTTACTTTTCTCCTGGAGGAGATAGCATGTGAGAGAAATCTGTTTTGCTGAATTTGCCTTTCCTGAGGGTGTGTTTATGGGATGCTGCTGTATTAGACCAGTTGATGAGTAGTGGTTAAATAATATTTTACTTTGTTGAGCATTTTGATAGATTTAAAGTAATGCTGATTCTTTTCCTGTTTGTATTTTAACTGTGATGTAAGAATGAAGTGTGTTTTGCTTAAAGCCCATTAGTTTGACCTATCGAGTCACATCTAGAATACAGCAGCATAAACTTGCCCCAGAATAAGATAAAACTTAGGGTCTATGCTGTCTACTTGATATATTTCGAGGGGGTTTGATGTGGTCTTTAACATTTGTAGGTGGTATCATGGCCCCATGGGGATGTGGTGATCTGCATCAGGCACTTTTACTTTAGCCGCTGTGTTGGAAATATTGGATAGCCTCTTTCCTTGCATTCAGAAATTGGGATACTGACAGATATCTATGTTTCTCCACAGGTCTCCTTCGCCTTGAGGAATTAGTGCGGCAGTTCCTCATCTCCAAGGACTCATTGTCAATACGAATGCTTGACCATTCCAATGACCCCACACCCCTGTTGAAGGAAATCCGGGACGACAAGATTTCCACCATCATCATTGATGCCAATGCCTCCGTGTCTTACCTCATCCTGAAAAAGGTCAAGGCTGGTTCGGAAGCATGTTCACTGTCGTACGGGCATGGGGGCAATGCCCGTGTTCACTGACATATGGGGGGAGTGGGGAACGCTAGTGCTCACTGTCATAAAGGGGAGAGTGGGGGAAGCTAGTCTTCACTGTCATTTGGGGAGAGTGGGGAATTGCAGTGTTTTGGTAGGTTCAGGAATGTTATCAGTTGAATGCAGGCATGCGACTGTGTGTGTGTGTGTGTGTGTGTGTTTCTTTGTGTGCGTGTCTGTGTTTTTGTATGTCTCTGCATGTATATCTGTGTGTAAATCTCTAGGCACACATAGATCGATGTATTTCTCACTGTATAGGGATCTGTGTGCGACATTGCCTGTGCGTGCGTATCACGTGTGTGTGCGCGCGCGCGCCTCTGTGTGTCTCAGTGTGTGTGGCGCAGAGAGTGTGTGTGTGTCTGTAAATCCCACACAATGTGGGACTGCTGGAGAGCTGCAGTGGCAGAGAGAGACACACTGACCCACACAATGTGGTGTGGGTGCTGTTTCTGATGAGAACATAATTTCAAAGCTGTTATTAGCTGGTCAGTTGGTTTTCGATCACATCACTTGAATTTCCTTTCTCATTGCAGGCTGCTGAACTTGGAATGACCTCTGCGTACTACAAATACATTTTGACGACAATGGTAAGTCATTATTTTCAGTAATCAGACATCTTCGCGACATTAGGCTGTCTGTGGAAATGCACCTCACCAGGTCACTGTATTCAGGGCGAGGGTCACTGTACAGTATCTCTGTGTATTCAGGGCGAGGGTCACTGTACAGTGTCCCTGTGTATGCAGGGTGAGGGTCACTCTACAGTATCTCTGTGTATTCAGGGTGAGGGCCACTGTACAGTAACTCTGTGTATTCAGGGTAAGGGTCACTGTACAGTATCTCTGTGTATTCAGGGTGAGGGTCACTGTACAGTATCTCTGAGTATTCAGGGTGAGGGTCACTGTACAGTATCTCTGTGTATTCAGGGTGAGGGTCACTGTACAGAGTCTCTGTGTATTCAGGGCGAGGGTCACTGTACAGTATCTCTGTGTATTCAGGGTGAGGGCCACTGTACAGTATCTCTGTATTCAGGGTGAGGGTCACTGTACAGTATCTCTGCGTATTCAGGGTGAGGGTCACTGTACAGTATCTCTGTGTATTCAGGGTGAGGGTCACTGTACAGTATCTCTGTGTATTCAGGGTGAGGGTCACTGTACAGAGCCTCGGTGTATTCAGGGTGAGGGTCACTGTACGGAGTCTCTGTGTATTCAGGGTGAGGGTCACTGTAAAGTATCTCTGTGTATTCAGGGCGAGGGTCACTGTACAGTATCTCTGTGTATTCAGGGTGAGGGTCACTGTACAGTAACTCTGTGTATTCAGGGTAAGGTTCACTGTACAGTATCTCTGTGTATTCAGGGTGAGCGTCACTGTACAGTATCTCTGAGTATTCAGGGTGAGGGTCACTGTACAGTATCTCTGTGTATTCAGGGTGAGGGTCACTGTACAGAGCCTCGGTGTATTCAGGGTGAGGGTCACTGTACAGTATCTCTGTGTATTCAGGGTGAGGGTCACTGTACAGTGTCTCTGTGTATTAAGGCTGAGGGTCACTGTACAGTATCTCTGTGTATTCAGGGTGAGGGTCACTGTACAGTATCTCTGAGTATTCAGGGTGAGGGTCACTGTACAGTATCTCTGTGTATTCAGGGTGAGGGTCACTGTACAGAGCCTCGGTGTATTCAGGGTGAGGGTCACTGTACGGAGTCTCTGTGTTTTCAGGGTGAGGGTCACTGTAAAGTATCTCTGTGTATTCAGGGCGAGGGTCACTGTACAGTATCTCTGTGTATTCAGGGTGAGGGTCACTGTACAGTATCTCTGTGTATTCAGGGTGAGGGTCACTGTACAGTATCTCTGTGTGTTCAGGGTAAGGGTCACTGTACAATATCTCTGTGTATTCAGGGTGAGGGTCACTGTACAGAGCCTCTGTGTATTCAGGGTGAGGGTCGCTGTACAGAGTCTCTGTGTATTCAGGGTGAGGGTCACTGTACAGAGTACATTGAGTAATTTCTCTCCCTCCCCACAGGATTTCCCTGTTTTACAGCTTAGTGAAATTGTTGATGACCAAGCAAATATCATTGGCTTCTCCATGTTGAATCCCAGGCATCCGTTTTTCCTGGAGTTTATCCGTAGCCTTAACATGTCATGGAGGGAAAACTGTGATACGGCTCATTTCCCTGGAGCTGCGGTGAGTTGGAGTTTGATCAGAAACTAAATGAGTGTGAGGCTAGGGTTATGTTAAAAGTCTCTCGGAATGAGGGACACAGGAAGCTGTGAGCAAAGATCAGATTGTGAAGAACCTCACTGAATCAGGCTTTCAGACACCCAGCACAGACACAATGCATTGAATTCCTGTCTCCCCTCTGTTTCTCTCTGCCATTTCATTCTCACTCTCTCTGATTTTGTACCTCTAATCTTTCACCCCTGTCAATTTTGCTGTCCTCTGTCATTTTCCCTCTTCCTTTGCATTTCTCTCTCGATTTAATGTTCTCTAACTGTCTTTCCTCTTTCTATTGTCCTGTCTCTTCCTCTTTCTCCGTCACTCCCTGTGTCCATCCCACCTCTCATTCCCACTTTCTCGTTCCCTTTCTCTCTGTCTGTATTCGTCAGTCTTCCTCTCTCTCTTTGGCACTCTCCCTCTCCCTGTCTCCACCCACTCATCTTTATCTGTCTTTCTCTCTCGCTTTCTCACTGTCTTTGTCTCTCTCACTCTTCCGCTCTTCTCTACTTCCATATCTCCATCTCTTTACCTGGTTCTCTCTTCCTCCCTCTCTGTCTCTTTCACTCTTTGCCTATCTCTCTACATTCCTCTCTGTTATGATCTCTCCATCACGCACCATCTCAATCGCACCATCTTTCTTATGCTCAGTCTCAATCCCTGTGCTGCCTGACCTTTCATCAATCGTCTCCCCAGTACAGAGCTCTGTCCCTACTGCCCCTATCCTCGCTGTCTCCCACTGTCTCATCAGTCCCGCTAAATCGTAGCAGTGCTCCCTTTCTCTCCCCTCCCTCTAAACCTCCTGTAACAGTGGTCTTTCTCTCTCTCTATCTCTCACCATTTCCCCTGTAACAGTGCTTTCTCTCTCTCTCCCCCCATTCCTCCACGTGTAACTGTGCTCGATCTCAACCCCCTCCCTGAAAACAGTCCTGAATCTCTCCCCCCTCCCCATAACAGTGCTCTATCTCTCCCCTCCCCTATAACAGCGCTCTATCTCTCCCCCTCCCCTATAACAGTGCTCTATCTCTCCTCCCTCCCCGAATAACAGGTGCTCTATCTCTCCCCTCTCCCCTATAACAGTGCACTATCTCTCCCCCCTCCCCAATAACAGTGCTCTATCTCTCACCACTCCCCTATAACAGATGCTCTATCTCTCCCCCCTCCCCAATTACAGTGCTGAATCTCTCCCCCCACAAAACAGTGCTCTATCTCTCCCCCCTCCCCTATAACAGTGCTGTATCGCTCAACCCCCTCCCCTATAACAGTGCTCTATCTCAACCCCCTCCCTCTATAACAGCGCTGTATCCCTCACCACCCCCTCCCCTATAACAGTGCTCTATCACTCCCCCCTCCCCTATAACAGTGCTCTATCTCTCCCCCTCCCCATAACAGTGCTCTATCACTCCCCCCTCCCCTATAACAGTGCTCTATCTCTCCCCCCTCCCCATAACAGCGCTCTGTCTCTCCCCACTCCCCTATAACAGTGCTCTATCTCAACCCCCTCCCCCTATAATAGTGCTCTATCACTCCCCCCCTCCCCTATAACAGTGCTCTATCTCAACCCCCTCCCCTATAACAGTGCTCTATCACTCCCCCCTCCACTCTCACAGGTGCTCTATCTCTCTCCCCTCCCCCATAACAGCACTCTATCTCTCCCCCCTCCCCTATAAGTGCTCTATCTCTCCCCCCTCCCCTATAACAGTGCTCTATCTCTGCCCCCTCCCCTATAACAGTGATCTATCTCTCCCCCCTCCACTCTCACAGGTGCTCTATCTCTCTCCCCTCCCCCATAACAGCACTCTATCTCTCCCCCCTCCACTATAACAGTGCTCTATCTCTCCCCCCACTCCCCTATACGTGCTCTATCTCTCACCCCTCTCCTATAACAGTGCTCTATCTCTCCCCCCTCCCCTATAAAGTGTTCTATCTCTCCCCCTTCCCCTATAACAGCGCTCTATCTCCCCCCACTCCCCTATACGTGCTCTATCTCTCACCCCTCCCCTATAACAGTGCTCTATCTCTCCCCCCTCCCCTATAAAGTGTTCTATCTCTCCCCCTTCCCCTATAACAGGTGCTCTATCTCTCCCCCTCCCCTATAACAGTGGTCTATTGCTCAACCCCCTCCCCTATAACAGCGCTCTATCTCTCCCCCTCCCCTGTAACAGTGTTCTATCCATCCCCCCCTCCCCTATAGCAGTGCTCTATCTCAACCACCTCCCCTATAACAGTGCTCTATCTCTCCCCCCTCCCCTATAAAGTGTTCTATCTCTCCCCCTTCCCCTATAACAGCGCTCTATCTCTCCCCCCTCCCCTATAACAGGTGCTCTATCTCTCCCCCTCCCCTTTAACAGTGCTCTATCGCTCAACCCCATCCCCTATAACAGTGCTCTATCTCTCCCCCTCCCCGTAACAGTGCTCTATCTCTCCCCGCCATAACAGTGCTCTATCTCTCCCCCCTCCCCTATAACAGTGCTCTATCTCTCCCCCCTCCCCTATAACAGTGCTCTATCTCTCCCCCCTCCCCTATAACCGCACTCTATTGCTCACCCCACTCCCCTATAACAGTGCTCTATCTCAACCGCCTCCCCTATAACAGTGCTCTATCTCTCCCCCCTCCCCTATAGCAGTGTTCTATCCATCCCTCCCTCCCCTATAGCAGTGCTCTATCTCAACCACCTCCCCTATAACAGTGCTCTATCTCTCCCCCCTCCCCTATAAAGTGTTCTATCTCTCCCCCTTCCCCTATAACAGCGCTCTATCTCTCCCCCCTCCCCTATAACAGGTGCTCTATCTCTCCCCCTCCCCTATAACAGTGCTCTATCGCTCAACCCCATCCCCTATAACAGTGCTCTATCTCTCCCCCTCCCCGTAACAGTGCTCTATCTCTCCCCGCCATAACAGTGCTCTATCTCTCCCCCCTCCGCTATAACAGTGCTCTATCTCTCCCCCCTCCCCTATAACAGTGCTCTATCTCTCCCCCCTCCCCTATAACCGCACTCTATTGCTCCCCCCACTCCCCTATAACAGTGCTCTATCTCAACCGCCTCCCCTATAACAGTGCTCAATCTCTCCCCCCTCCCCTATAACAGGTGCTCTATCTCTCCCCCTCCCCTATAACAGTGCTCTATCGCTCAACCCCATCCCCTATAACAGTGCTCTATCTCTCCCCCTCCCCGTAACAGTGCTCTATCTCTCCCCGCCATAACAGTGCTCTATCTCTCCCCCCTCCGCTATAACAGTGCTCTATCTCTCCCCCCTCCCCTATAACAGTGCTCTATCTCTCCCCCCTCCCCTATAACCGCACTCTATTGCTCCCCCCACTCCCCTATAACAGTGCTCTATCTCAACCGCCTCCCCTATAACAGTGCTCAATCTCTCCCCCCTCCCCTATAACAGTGCTTTATCTCTCCCCCCTCCCCTATAACAGGTGTTCTATCTCTCCCCCCTCCCCTATAACATTGCTTTATCTCTCCCCCCTCCCCTATAACAGTGCTTTATCTCTCCCCCCTCCCCTATAACAGGTGTTCTATCTCTCCCCCCTCCCCTATAACATTGCTTTATCTCTCCCACCTCCCCTATAACAGTGCTCTATATCTCACCCTTCTCCCTCTTTAACAGATCTCTCTTTCTCTCCTTGTCTACCCATTTCAGTTCTGTCTGCCCCTCTCCCTCCCACAGTTTGCTCCATCACACCCCCACACCTCACAGTTCTTTCTGTCACTCCTCCGCCGCAGTGCTCTTTCACTCTATCCCCCAATCACTCGCTCAGTCTATCCCCCAGTCACTAGGTTCTGAATCTCCCCCAGTCACTAGGTTCTGTCTCTTCCCCAGTCACTTGATGAGTCTCTCCCCCAGTCACAGGTCTCTGTATTCCCCCCCCACCACAGTCGCAGGGCTCTGTCTCTCCCCCAGTCACAGGACTCTGTCTCTCCCTGTCACTAGCTCAGTCTCTCCCCCAGTCACAGGGCTCTGTCTCTCCCCCAGTCACTAGGATCTGTCTCTCCCCCAATCACTAGGTTCTATCTCTCCCCCAGTCACAGGGCTCTGTCTCTCCCCCAATCACTAGGTTCTATCTCTCCCCCAGCCACAGGGCTCAGTCTCTCCCCTAGTCACTGGGTTCTGTCTCTCCCCCAGTCACAGGGCTCTGTCTCTCCCCCAGTCACAGGGCTCTGTCTCTCCCCCAGTCGCTGGGCTCAGTCTCTCCCCCAGTCGCTGGGCTCAGTCTCTCCCCCAGTCGCTGGGCTCAGTCTCCCCCCCCAGTCGCTGGGCTCAGTCTCCCCCCGCAGTCGCTGGGCTCAGTCTCCCCCCCCAGTCACTGGGCTCAGTCTCTCCCCAAGTCACTGGGCTCTGTCTCCCACAGTCACAGGGCTCTGTCTCTCCCCCAGTCACTAGGCTCAGTCTCTCCCCCAGTCACTGGGCTCTCTCTCTCCCCGAGTCACTGGGCTGTCTCTCTCCCCCAGTCACAGGGCTCTGTATCCCCCTGTCACTAGCTCAGTCTCTCCCCCAGTCACTAGGTTCTGTCTCTCCCCCAGTCACTAGGTTCTGTCTCTCCCCCGGTCACAGGGCTCAGTCTCTCCCCCAGTTGCAGGGCTCAGTGTCTCCCCCAGTCACAGGGCTCTGTCTCTCCCCCAGTCACAGGGCTCAGTCTCTCCCCCAGTCACAGGGCTCTGTCTCTCCCCCAGTCGCTGGGCTCAGTCTCTCCCCCAGTCGCAGGGCTCTGTCTCTCCCCCAGTCGCAGGGCTCTGTCTCTCCCCCAGTCGCTGGGCTCTGTCTCTCCCCCAGTCGCTGGGCTCAGTCTCTCCCCCAGTCGCTGGGCTCAGTCTCTCCCCCAGTCGCTGGGCTCAGTCTCTCCCCCAGTCGCTGGGCTCAGTCTCTCCCCCAGTCGCTGGGCTCAGTCTCTCCCCCAGTCACAAGGTTCTGTCTCCCCGCCAGACACTAGGTTCTGTCGCTCCCCCTAACACAGTGCCCAATGCTCCCTCTCCCTCCACAGCCCTCACTCTGACAGCCTCTCTCTCTTTCTCTCTCTCTCTCTCTCTCTGTGTTTATAGCTTCCCTCTGCTCTGATGTTCGATGCTGTCCACGTTGTGGTGAATGCTGTGCGTGAGCTGAACCGCAGCCAGGAGATTGGCCTGAGACCACTGGCATGTACCACCTCCCAGATCTGGCAGCACGGCACCAGCCTGATGAACTACCTGCGCACGGTGAGTAAGGGCAATGCCCACAGCTGTAGAAATCCCTAGGGTGACTGACTGAGTGACTGATCCCCTTGCTGTGCCCCCAGTGAGACTGTGATCATGTTCGTGAGATGGAGATCTTCCTGCTCAGCTTATGATCCCCATCAGGAGATTGAGATCCTCTAGTGAGTTGGTAACTTTCCTGTGAGCTAGTGATCCACAAACCCTCCGATTCCTGGTTCTTCCCAGTCTCCAATCATCACGTACCACCTCACATTTACCAGGAATGAAACCCATTTCCCTCTGATCAGCGTATCTGACCTGTCTTCCTCAGTCCTCCTGTAGTCCAAGGCTCCCCTCCTCAATAAGTGCTACCACAACCGTTATATTTTTACCATCTGAGCACTGCCTGATCAACGCTCTCACCTTCAATCCCAATTGCTTATATAAACCACAGGGGTCCCAGCACTGACCCCGTCCCACTGGACACAAGCCTCCATTTGGAATAACACCCGTTTACCACTTCCCTGTGGATCTACCAACTCCCTCCGGATCCACAAATGGCCGAGCGGCTGTTAGCAATGAGCCAAATTTCGTTGGATCCCACAGGCTCTCACCGTCACTGCTGGCCTCCCATGTGGGTCTTTATGAAAAGCCTCACTGGCCAAATAGACAATATCAGAGGCATTGATTTCATCTACATACCAGCTCCTCCAGCACAAGGCTTGTACCTCACTCTAGATGTGCTCAGCTAAACTCCTCATAGGAAAAGACTGTGTTCCCCCTCGCGGTGAAATAGTGTTCCCCCTCGCGGTGAGATAGTGTTCCCCCTCGGAGTGTGATTGTGTTCCCCCTCGGAGTGTGATTGTGTTCCCCCTCGGAGTGTGATTGTGTTCCCCCTCGGAGTGTGATTGTGTTCCCCCTCACAGTGTGATTGTGTTCCCCCTCGGAGTGTGATTGTGTTCCCCCTCGGAGTGTGATTGTGTTCCCCCTCGGAGTGTGATTGTGTTCCCCCTCGGAGTGTGATTGTGTTCCCCCTCGGAGTGAGAGAGTGTTCCCCCTTGGAGTGAGATAGTGTTCCCCCTCGGAGTGTGATTGTGTTCCCCCTCGGAGTGTGATTGTGTTCCCCCTCGGAGTGAGATTGTGTTCCCCCTCGCAGTGTGATTGTGTTCCCCCTCGGAGTGAGATTGTGTTCCCCCTCACAGTGTGATTGTGTTCCCCCTCACAGTGTGATTGTGTTCCCCCTCGGAGTGTGATTGTGTTCCCCCTCGCAGTGAGATTGTGTTCCCCCTCGCAGTGTGATTGTGTTCCCCCTCGCAGTGTGATTGTGTTCCCCCTCGGAGTGTGATTGTGTTCCCCCTCGGAGTGTGATTGTGTTCCCCCTCGCAGTGCGATTGTGTTCCCCCTCGGAGTGTGATTGTGTTCCCCCTCGCAGTGTGATTGTGTTCCCCCTCGGAGTGTGATTGTGTTTCCCCTCACAGTGTGACTGTGTTCCCCCTCGCAGTGAGATTGTGTTCCCCCTTGGAGTGTGATTGTGTTCCCCCTCGCAGTGTGATTGTGTTCCCCCTCGCAGTGTGATTGTGTTCCCCCTCGGAGTGTGATTGTGTTCCCCCTCGGAGTGTGATTGTGTTCCCCCTCGGAGTGTGATTGTGTTTCCCCTCACAGTGTGACTGTGTTCCCCCTCGCAGTGAGATTGTGTTCCCCCTTGGAGTGTGATTGTGTTCCCCCTCGCAGTGTGATTGTGTTCCCCCTCGCAGTGTGATTGTGTTCCCCCTCGGAGTGTGATTGTGTTCCCCCTCGCAGTGTGATTGTGTTCCCCCTCACAGTGTGATTGTGTTCCCCCTCGGAGTGTGATTGTGTTCCCCTCGGAGTGTGATTGTGTTTCCCCTCGGAGTGTGATTGTGTTCCCCCTCGGAGTGTGATTGTGTTTCCCCTCGGAGTGTGATTGTGTTCCCCCTCGGAGTGAGATTGTGTTCCCCCTCACAGTGAGATTGTGTTCCCCCTCGCAGTGTGATTGTGTTCCCCCTCGGAGTGTGATTGTGTTTCCCCTCGCAGTGAGATTGTGTTTCCCCTCGGAGTGTGATTGTGTTCCCCCTCGGAGTGAGATTGTGTTTCCCCTCGGAGTGTGATTGTGTTCCCCCTCGGAGTGTGATTGTGTTCCCCCTCGGAGTGAGATTGTGTTCCCCCTCGGAGTGTGATTGTGTTCCCCCTCGCAGTGTGATTGTGTTCCCCCTCGGAGTGTGATTGTGTTCCCCCTCGGAGTGAGATTGTGTTCCCCCTCGGAGTGAGATTGTGTTCCCCCTCGGAGTGTGATTGTGTTTCCCCTCGGAGTGTGATTGTGTTCCCCCTCGGAGTGTGATTGTGTTTCCCCTCGGAGTGTGATTGTGTTCCCCCTCGGAGTGTGATTGTGTTTCCCCTCGGAGTGTGATTGTGTTCCCCCTCGGAGTGTGATTGTGTTCCCCCTCGGAGTGTGATTGTGTTCCCCCTCGCAGTGTGATTGTGTTCCCCTTCGGAGTGTGATTGTGTTCCCCCTCGGAGTGAGATTGTGTTCCCCCTCGGAGTGAGATTGTGTTCCCCCTCGGAGTGTGATTGTGTTTCCCCTCGGAGTGTGATTGTGTTCCCCCTCGGAGTGTGATTGTGTTTCCCCTCGGAGTGTGATTGTGTTCCCCCTCGGAGTGTGATTGTGTTTCCCCTCGGAGTGTGATTGTGTTCCCCCTCAGAGTGTGATTGTGTTCCCCCTCGGAGTGAGATTGTGTTCCCCCTCGCAGTGTGATTGTGTTCCCCCTCGGAGTGAGATTGTGTTCCCCCTCACAGTGTGATTGTGTTCCCCCTCACAGTGTGATTGTGTTCCCCCTCGGAGTGTGATTGTGTTCCCCCTCGCAGTGAGATTGTGTTCCCCCTCGCAGTGTGATTGTGTTCCCCCTCGCAGTGTGATTGTGTTCCCCCTCGGAGTGTGACTGTGTTCCCCCTCGGAGTGTGATTGTGTTCCCCCTCGCAGTGCGATTGTGTTCCCCCTCGGAGTGTGATTGTGTTCCCCCTCGCAGTGTGATTGTGTTCCCCCTCGGAGTGTGATTGTGTTTCCCCTCACAGTGTGACTGTGTTCCCCCTCGCAGTGAGATTGTGTTCCCCCTTGGAGTGTGATTGTGTTCCCCCTCGCAGTGTGATTGTGTTCCCCCTCGGAGTGTGATTGTGTTCCCCCTCGGAGTGTGATTGTGTTCCCCCTCGGAGTGTGATTGTGTTTCCCCTCACAGTGTGACTGTGTTCCCCCTCGCAGTGAGATTGTGTTCCCCCTTGGAGTGTGATTGTGTTCCCCCTCGCAGTGTGATTGTGTTCCCCCTCGCAGTGTGATTGTGTTCCCCCTCGGAGTGTGATTGTGTTCCCCCTCGCAGTGTGATTGTGTTCCCCCTCACAGTGTGATTGTGTTCCCCCTCGGAGTGTGATTGTGTTCCCCTCGGAGTGTGATTGTGTTTCCCCTCGGAGTGTGATTGTGTTCCCCCTCGGAGTGTGATTGTGTTTCCCCTCGGAGTGTGATTGTGTTCCCCCTCGGAGTGAGATTGTGTTCCCCCTCACAGTGAGATTGTGTTCCCCCTCGCAGTGTGATTGTGTTCCCCCTCGGAGTGTGATTGTGTTTCCCCTCGCAGTGAGATTGTGTTTCCCCTCGGAGTGTGATTGTGTTCCCCCTCGGAGTGAGATTGTGTTTCCCCTCGGAGTGTGATTGTGTTCCCCCTCGGAGTGTGATTGTGTTCCCCCTCGGAGTGAGATTGTGTTCCCCCTCGGAGTGTGATTGTGTTCCCCCTCGCAGTGTGATTGTGTTCCCCCTCGGAGTGTGATTGTGTTCCCCCTCGGAGTGAGATTGTGTTCCCCCTCGGAGTGAGATTGTGTTCCCCCTCGGAGTGTGATTGTGTTTCCCCTCGGAGTGTGATTGTGTTCCCCCTCGGAGTGTGATTGTGTTTCCCCTCGGAGTGTGATTGTGTTCCCCCTCGGAGTGAGATTGTGTTCCCCCTCGGAGTGTGATTGTGTTTCCCCTCGGAGTGTGATTGTGTTCCCCCTCGGAGTGTGATTGTGTTTCCCCTCGGAGTGTGATTGTGTTCCCCCTCGGAGTGTGATTGTGTTTCCCCTCGGAGTGTGATTGTGTTCCCCCTCGGAGTGTGATTGTGTTCCCCCTCGGAGTGTGATTGTGTTCCCCCTCGCAGTGTGATTGAGTTCCCCCTCGCAGTGTGATTGTGTTCCCCTTCGGAGTGTGATTGTGTTCCCCCTCGGAGTGAGATTGTGTTCCCCCTCGGAGTGTGATTGTGTTCCCCTTCGGAGTGTGATTGTGTTCCCCCTCGGAGTGTGATTGTGTTTCCCCTCGGAGTGTGATTGTGTTCCCCCTCGGAGTGTGATTGTGTTTCCCCTCGGAGTGTGATTGTGTTCCCCTTCGGAGTGTGATTGTGTTCCCCCTCGGAGTGTGATTGTGTTCCCCCTCGGAGTGTGATTGTGTTTCCCCTCGGAGTGTGATTGTGTTCCCCCTCGGAGTGTGATTGTGTTTCCCCTCGGAGTGTGATTGTGTTCCCCTTCGGAGTGTGATTGTGTTCCCCCTCGGAGTGTGATTGTGTTCCCCCTCGGAGTGAGATTGTGTTCCCACTCGGAGTGTGATTGTGTTCCCCCTCGGAGTGTGATTGTGTTTCCCCTCGGAATGAGATTGTGTTCCCCCTCGGAGTGTGATTGTGTTCCCCCTCGGAGTGTGATTGTGTTCCCCCTCGGAGTGTGATTGTGTTCCCCCTCGGAGTGAGATTGTGTTCCCCCTCGGAGTGTGATTGTGTTTCCCCTCGGAGTGTGATTGTGTTCCCCCTCGGAGTGAGATTGTGTTCCCCCTCGGAGTGTGATTGTGTTCCCCCTCGGAGTGTGATTGTGTTCCCCCTCGGAGTGTGATTGTGTTCCCCCTCGGAGTGTGATTGTGTTCCCCTCGGAGTATGATTGTGTTCCCCCTCGGAGTATGATTGTGTTCCCCCTCGGAGTGTGATTGTGTTTCCCCTCGGAGTGTGATTGTGTTCCCCCTCGGAGTATGATTGTGTTTCCCCTCGGAGTGTGATTGTGTTCCCCCTCGGAGTATGATTGTGTTTCCCCTCGGAGTGAGATTGTGTTCCCCCTCGGAGTGTGATTGTGTTTCCCCTCGCAGTGTGATTGTGTTCCCCCTCGGAGTGTGATTGTGTTCCCCCTCGGAGTGTGATTGTGTTCCCCCTCGGAGTGAGAGAGTGTTCCCCCTTGGAGTGAGATAGTGTTCCCCCTCGGAGTGTGATTGTGTTCCCCCTCGGAGTGTGATTGTGTTCCCCCTCGGAGTGTGATTGTGTTCCCCCTCGGAGTGAGATTGTGTTCCCCCTCGCAGTGTGATTGTGTTCCCCCTCGGAGTGAGATTGTGTTCCCCCTCACAGTGTGATTGTGTTCCCCCTCACAGTGTGATTGTGTTCCCCCTCGGAGTGTGATTGTGTTCCCCCTCGCAGTGAGATTGTGTTCCCCCTCGCAGTGTGATTGTGTTCCCCCTCGCAGTGTGATTGTGTTCCCCCTCGGAGTGTGATTGTGTTCCCCCTCGGAGTGTGATTGTGTTCCCCCTCGGAGTATGATTGTGTTTCCCCTCGGAGTGAGATTGTGTTCCCCCTCGCAGTGTGATTGTGTTCCCCCTCGCAGTGTGATTGTGTTCCCCCTCGGAGTGTGATTGTGTTCCCCCTCGGAGTGTGATTGTGTTCCCCCTCGGAGTGTGATTGTGTTCCCCCTCGGAGTGAGAGAGTGTTCCCCCTTGGAGTGAGATAGTGTTCCCCCTCGGAGTGTGATTGTGTTCCCCCTCGCAGTGTGATTGTGTTCCCCCTCGGAGTGTGATTGTGTTCCCCCTCGGAGTGTGATTGTGTTTCCCCTCACAGTGTGACTGTGTTCCCCCTCGCAGTGAGATTGTGTTCCCCCTTGGAGTGTGATTGTGTTCCCCCTCGCAGTGTGATTGTGTTCCCCCTCGCAGTGTGATTGTGTTCCCCCTCGGAGTGTGATTGTGTTCCCCCTCGGAGTGTGATTGTGTTCCCCCTCGCAGTGTGATTGTGTTCCCCCTCGCAGTGCGATTGTGTTCCCCCTCGGAGTGTGATTGTGTTCCCCCTCGGAGTGTGATTGTGTTCCCCCTCGGAGTGAGATTGTGTTCCCCCTCACAGTGAGATTGTGTTCCCCCTCGCAGTGTGATTGTGTTCCCCCTCGGAGTGTGATTGTGTTCCCCCTCGGAGTGTGATTCTGTTTCCCCTCGCAGTGAGATTGTGTTTCCCCTCGGAGTGTGATTGTGTTCCCCCTCGGAGTGAGATTGTGTTTCCCCTCGGAGTGTGATTGTGTTCCCCCTCGGAGTGTGATTGTGTTTCCCCTCGGAGTGTGATTGTGTTCCCCCTCGGAGTGTGATTGTGTTTCCCCTCGGAGTGTGATTGTGTTCCCCCTCGGAGTGTGATTGTGTTTCCCCTCGGAGTGTGATTGTGTTCCCCCTCGGAGTGTGATTGTGTTCCCCCTCGGAGTGTGATTGTGTTCCCCCTCGCAGTGTGATTGTGTTCCCCCTCGCAGTGTGATTGTGTTCCCCTTCGGAGTGTGATTGTGTTCCCCCTCGGAGTGAGATTGTGTTCCCCCTCGGAGTGTGATTGTGTTCCCCTTCGGAGTGTGATTGTGTTCCCCCTCGGAGTGTGATTGTGTTTCCCCTCGGAGTGTGATTGTGTTCCCCCTCGGAGTGTGATTGTGTTTCCCCTCGGAGTGTGATTGTGTTCCCCCTCGGAGTGTGATTGTGTTCCCCCTCGGAGTGTGATTGTGTTCCCCTCGGAGTATGATTGTGTTCCCCCTCGGAGTATGATTGTGTTCCCCCTCGGAGTGTGATTGTGTTTCCCCTCGGAGTGTGATTGTGTTCCCCCTCGGAGTATGATTGTGTTTCCCCTCGGAGTGTGATTGTGTTCCCCCTCGGAGTATGATTGTGTTTCCCCTCGGAGTGAGATTGTGTTCCCCCTCGGAGTGTGATTGTGTTTCCCCTCGCAGTGTGATTGTGTTCCCCCTCGGAGTGTGATTGTGTTCCCCCTCGGAGTGTGATTGTGTTCCCCCTCGGAGTGTGATTGTGTTTCCCCTCGCAGTGTGATTGTGTTCCCCCTCGGAGTGTGATTGTGTTCCCCCTCGGAGTGTGATTGTGTTCCCCCTCGGAGTGTGATTGTGTTTCCCCTCGGAGTGTGATTGTGTTCCCCCTCGGAGTGTGATTGTGTTCCCCCTCACAGTGTGATTGTGTTCCCCCTCGGAGTGTGATTGTGTTCCCCTCGGAGTGTGATTGTGTTCCCCCTCGGAGTGTGATTGTGTTCCCCCTCGGAGTGTGATTGTGTTCCCCCTCGGAGTGTGATTGTGTTTCCCCTCGGAGTGTGATTGTGTTTCCCCTCGGAGTGTGATTGTGTTTCCCCTCGGAGTGTGATTGTGTTCCCCCTCGCAGTGTGATTGTGTTCCCCCTCGGAGTGTGATTGTGTTCCCCCTCGGAGTGTGATTGTGTTCCCCCTCGCAGTGTGATTGTGTTCCCCCTCGCAGTGTGATTGTGTTCCCCCTCGGAGTGTGATTGTGTTCCCCCTCGGAGTGTGATTGTGTTCCCCCTCGCAGTGTGATTGTGTTCCCCCTCGGAGTGTGATTGTGTTTCCCCTCGGAGTGTGATTGTGTTTCCCCTCGGAGTGTGATTGTGTTCCCCCTCGCAGTGTGATTGTGTTCCCCCTCGGAGTGTGATTGTGTTCCCCCTCGCAGTGTGATTGTGTTTCCCCTCGGAGTGAGATTGTGTTCCCCCTCGGAGTGTGATTGTGTTCCCCCTCGGAGTGTGATTGTGTTTCCCCTCGGAGTGTGATTGTGTTCCCCCTCGGAGTGTGATTGTGTTTCCCCTCGGAGTGTGATTGTGTTTCCCCTCGCAGTGTGATTGTGTTTCCCCTCGGAGTGTGATTGTGTTCCCCCTCGGAGTGTGATTGTGTTCCCCCTCGGAGTGTGATTGTGTTCCCCTCGGAGTATGATTGTGTTCCCCCTCGGAGTATGATTGTGTTCCCCCTCGGAGTGTGATTGTGTTTCCCCTCGGAGTGTGATTGTGTTTCCCCTCGGAGTGTGATTGTGTTCCCCCTCGGAGTGTGATTGTGTTCCCCCTCGGAGTGTGATTGTGTTCCCCCTCGGAGTGTGATTGTGTTTCCCCTCGCAGTGTGATTGTGTTTCCCCTCGGAGTGTGATTGTGTTCCCCCTCGGAGTGTGATTGTGTTCCCCTCGGAGTGTGATTGTGTTCCCCCTCGGAGTGTGATTGTGTTCCCCCTCGGAGTGTGATTGTGTTCCCCCTCGGAGTGTGATTGTGTTTCCCCTCGCAGTGTGATTGTGTTTCCCCTCGGAGTGTGATTGTGTTCCCCCTCGGAGTGTGATTGTGTTCCCCTCGGAGTGTGATTGTGTTCCCCTTCGGAGTGTGATTGTGTTCCCCCTCGGAGTGTGATTGTGTTCCCCCTCGGAGTGTGATTGTGTTTCCCCTCGGAGTGTGATTGTGTTCCCCCTCGGAGTGTGATTGTGTTTCCCCTCGGAGTGTGATTGTGTTTCCCCTCGGAGTGTGATTGTGTTCCCCCTCGGAGTGTGATTGTGTTCCCCCTCGGAGTGTGATTGTGTTTCCCCTTGGAGTGTGATTGTGTTCCCCTTCGGAGTGTGATTGTGTTCCCCCTCGGAGTGTGATTGTGTTCCCCCTCGGAGTGTGATTGTGTTCCCCCTCGGAGTGTGATTGTGTTTCCCCTCGGAGTGTGATTGTGTTCCCCCTCGGAGTGTGATTGTGTTTCCCCTCGGAGTGTGATTGTGTTTCCCCTCGCAGTGTGATTGTGTTCCCCCTCGGAGTGTGATTGTGTTCCCCCTCGGAGTGTGATTGTGTTTCCCCTCGGAGTGTGATTGTGTTCCCCCTCGGAGTATGATTGTGTTCCCCCTCGGAGTGTGATTGTGTTTTCCCTCGGAGTGTGATTGTGTTCCCCCTCGGAGTGTGATTGTGTTCCCCCTCGGAGTGTGATTGTGTTTCCCCTCGGAGTGTGATTGTGTTCCCCCTCGCAGTGAGATTGTGTTCCCCCTCGGAGTGTGATTGTGTTTCCCCTCGCAGTGTGATTGTGTTTCCCCTCGGAGTGTGATTGTGTTCCCCCTCGGAGTGTGATTGTGTTCCCCCTCGGAGTGTGATTGTGTTTCCCCTCGGAGTGTGATTGTGTTTCCCCTCGGAGTGTGATTGTGTTCCCCCTCGGAGTATGATTGTGTTCCCCCTCGGAGTGTGATTGTGTTTTCCCTCGGAGTGTGATTGTGTTCCCCCTCGGAGTGTGATTGTGTTCCCCCTCGGAGTGTGATTGTGTTTCCCCTCGGAGTGTGATTGTGTTCCCCCTCGCAGTGAGATTGTGTTCCCCCTCGGAGTGTGATTGTGTTTCCCCTCGGAGTGTGATTGTGTTCCCCCTCGGAGTGTGATTGTGTTTCCCCTCGGAGTGTGATTGTGTTTCCCCTCGCAGTGTGATTGTGTTCCCCCTCGGAGTGTGATTGTGTTCCCCCTCGGAGTGTGATTGTGTTTCCCCTCGGAGTGTGATTGTGTTCCCCCTCGGAGTATGATTGTGTTCCCCCTCGGAGTGTGATTGTGTTTTCCCTCGGAGTGTGATTGTGTTCCCCCTCGGAGTGTGATTGTGTTCCCCCTCGGAGTGTGATTGTGTTTCCCCTCGGAGTGTGATTGTGTTCCCCCTCGCAGTGAGATTGTGTTCCCCCTCGGAGTGTGATTGTGTTCCCCCTCGCAGTGTGATTGTGTTCCCTCTGGCTGTGTGAATGAATGGTGTATATTTTGACCCTTGTCTCTCTCTCGAATTGTGAAGCTGGTGTATTCATCTCTGACCAGGGCTCAGTCAGAACCTGCGAACCGTACAGTTACCCCCTCGTGATCTTGCACTCCCAGCCACATTACATCCCTCTATGAGACTTTAATCGTTATTGTTCCTCTCGCTCTTCCTTGCTTCCCCTCTATCTCTCTCTCATACATTTTCTCTCTCACTCTTTGTCTCTATAACCATGTTTTATGCTGTCTTCATTTCTGTCTCTCTCTCTCTCCCCCTTCCCCGCTGCCCTTAATGTCTTTCTCTATCTGTGTCCCCCCCACCCCATCCTGTCCTCTCTGTCTTGCATCCCCCCCCCGCCCCCGACACAGGTTGAGTACGAAGGGCTGACGGGCCGAGTGGAGTTTAACAGTAAGGGACAGCGGATGAACTACACTCTGAGGATCCTGGAGCAGGGAAGGGATGGTCACAAGCAGGTACTGGCTGGCACTGAGCTCTAGGGGATAGTGTGACCAGCGACTGGGGTGGATTGACACAGGGATGGAGAGCTGGCTGGGGTGGGGGGTTGGTGCATGATGTTATCTCTCTCTCTATGGTCCAATTCCTGAAACACACAGTCCCCAGCCTGACTCTCCCCTTCTGTGAATGGGCTGTCTCACTTTCTCCGTCTCTTTCTCTCTCTCCCCTTCCACTCTAATTTTCTCTTCCCGTCTCTCTCTTTATGTTTCTGCCTCTGACTCTCCTTGACTCTTTTGCTCTGTCTCTCTTTCTCTCTGTGTCTTTCACAGTCCCCCTCTTTTCTCTCTCTCCCTCTCTCTCTGTGTCCCTCTCTGTCATTCTCTGTCCCTGTTTATCTATCTCTCTGCCCCTGTCTGTCTGTCTGTCTGTCTCTCTCTGTCTGTCTCTCTGTCCCTCTGTCTGTCTTTCTGCCCCTCTCTCAATCTCTCGCTCTTTCTCTGTGTCTCTCTATCCCCCCTCTATCTGTCTCCTCCTCCCTGAGACCGCCATCCGGCCCTCTCTACCCCTGTCTGCCCCTCTGTCTCTGTCCCCCACTTCCACTGTCAGGCCCCCTGTCTGTGCATCCCTCGCTCCCACTTTGTGGCCCCGTCACTGTGTGTCTCTCTGACTCCCTCCCCAATATTCGTGCACCCTACCTCTCTGCCACAGTGCCTCTGGGGGTGGTGGGGAAGGTGGGGTGGGCTGGGCTGGGATGAGGGTAGTATACGCTGGTAGGGGGTGGTCTCTGATTCTCACAGTTCCTGTTCTCTCCACCCCTCCCCCCCCACTCCCTCAGATTGGGAGCTGGCACTCGGCTCGAGGATTGATAATGGACGCCACCTTCCTTGATATCAACGTGTCGGAGACACTCATCAACAAATCCCTCATCGTCACCACCATCCTCGTGAGTTCACACTTGGCCAATGGGGAGTTCCAAACTAGCCTACTCACACTCACCCTCACCCTCAAACTCACACTCACACTCACACTCACACTCACCCTCACACTCACACTCACTCTCACCCTCACCCTCACCCTCACCCTCACCCTCACCCTCACCCTCACCCTCACTCTCACCCTCACTCTCACCCTCACTCTCACACTCACTCTCACACTCACTCTCACACTCACACTCACTCTCACACTCACACTCACCCTCACCCTCACCCTCACGTTCACTCACTCTCACTCTCTCACACACACTCACTCTCACTCTCTCACTCTCACACTCAATCTCACCCTCACTCACTCTCTCTCACTCTCTCTCACCCTCACTCTCACCCTCACCCTCTCACCCTCACCCTCACTCTCTCTCACTCTCACTCTCACACTCACTCTCACTCACTCTCACTCTCACCCTCTCATCCTCTCACCCTCACCCTCACCCTCACCCTCGCCCTCTCACCCTCACTCTCACCCTCACCCTCTCTCACCCTCACCCTCACCCTCTCACCCTCTCACCCTCTCATCCTCTCACCCTCACCCTCAACCTCACCCTCACTCTCACCCTCTCACCCTCACCCTCACTCTCTCTCACTCTCACTCTCACTCTCACTCTCACTCTCACTCTCACTCTCACTCTCTCTCACTCTCACCCTCAGCCTCACCCTCTCACCCTCTCATCCTCTCACCCTCACCCTCAACCTCACCCTCACCCTCACCCTCTCTCACCCTCACCCTCACCCTCTCACCCTCTCACCCACTCATCCTCTCACCCTCAACCTCACCCTCACTCTCGCCCTCTCACCCTCACCCTCAACCTCACCCTCACTCTCTCTCACTCTCAGTCTCAGTCTCAGTCTCAGTCTCACACTCACCCTCACTCACTCTCAGTCTCAGTCTCACTCTCACTCTCTCACACTCACTCTCACTCTCACACTCACACACTCACACTCACTCTCGCTCTCGCTCTCACTGTCACTCTCACTCTCACTTTCTCACTCTCACTTTCTCACTCTCACTTTCTCACTCTCACTTTCTCACCCTCACCTTCACTTTCCCTCACCCTCACCCTCTCACCTCACCCTCACTCTCTCTCACTCACACTCTCACCCTCACTCTTTCTCACCCTCACCCTCTCACCCTCACCCTCTCTCACTCTCACCCTCTCACCCTCAACCTCACCCTCACTGTCTCTCACTCTTACTCTCACACTCACTCTCACTCTCACTCTCTCTCAGTCTCACTCTCACACTCACTCTCACTCTCTCTCGCTCTCACTCTCTCACCCTCACCTTCTCTCACTCTCACTCTCACACTCACACTCACATTTACTCTCAACCCTCACAATCACCCTCATTCTCACAATCACACTCACACTCACCCTCACTCTCACACTCACTCACACACACACTCACACTCACCCTCAACATCAAACTCACCCTCACACTCACCCTCACCTTCACTCACCCACTCACCCTCAGCCTCACACTCACACACCCTCAACCGGCAGTAGGTGTGAATGGGTGAGTATGCGGTGGTCGATGTGAGCAGTGAGTGTGTGGCAGTAGGTGTGAACAGTAAGTGTGTGGTAGTAGGTGAGAGCAGCGATTGTATGGTGTTAGGCGTGAGCAGCGAGTGTGCAGCGTTAGGAGTGAACATCAAGTGTGCGATGGCAGGGGTGA
>NC_081394.1:15974365-16076865 GCF_030684315.1 Stegostoma tigrinum
AGAGAGAGAGAGAGAGAGATACTTATGGTTTAGAAGGGGTGGATGATAGGAAGTTGTTTTCGTTAGGCGGGGAGACTAGGACCCGTGGGCACAGCCTTAAAATTAGAGGGGGTGAGTTTAAAACTGAAATGAGACGACATTTCTTCAGCCAGAGAGTGGTGGGCTTGTGGAATTCATTACCACGGAGTGCAGTGGAGGCCGGGACGTTGGATGCCTTCGAGGCAGAGATCGACAAATTCTTGATCTCACAAGGAATCAAGGGCTATGGGGAGAGTGCAGGAAGTGGAGTTGAAATGCCCATCAGCCATGATTTAAATGTCGGAGTGGACGTGATGGGCCGAATGGCCTTACTTCCACTCCTATGTCTTATGGTCTTATGGACAAAGACAGGACAGGGTGGCACAGATAGAGAAATATAGAAGAAAGGAGCAGCAATAGGCCATTCAGCCCCTTGAGATTGCTCCACTGTTTAATATGATCATGGTTGGTCATGGAGTTCAATTCCCTAAACCCACCCTCCCCCATATCCTTTGATCCCTTTAGATATAACAATCTCCTTGAAAGCTCATAATGCTCTGGCCTCAACCACTTTCCGTAGCAGAGAGTCCCACAGGCTCACAATTTGCTGGATAAAGACATTTCTCCTCATCTCAGTCCTAAATTGTTTACCCCCAATCCTTAAAATATGACCCCTGGCTCCTCCACCGTCAGAAACACCTTTCCTGTACCTGACCTGTCCAGTCCTGCTCAAATGTTATAGGTTTCTGTGAGATTCGCCACATTCATCTGATATCCAGTGAATAACATCCTAACTGACTCAACCTCTCCTCATACATCAGTCCTGCCAGCCCTGGGATAAGCCTCACTGCACTCCTTCTATATCCTTCCTCAGATAAGGAGACCAAAACTGCACACAATACTCCAGATATGGTCCCACCGACACCCTGTCACAATTGCAGCAAGACATCCCTGCTCCTGTACTTTAACCTTCTAGCTACAAAGGTCAAAGTGTAGTTTGTATTCTTCACAGCCTGCTGCCACTGTAATGCTCACTTTCAGTGAGGTCTACAAGAACACTCAGGTCTTGTTGAAAGTTCCCTTCCCTCAATTTACAGATAATTATCTGTTTTTGCAACCAAAGTGGATAATCTCACATTTATCCACATTACACTGCGTCTGCCATGCATTTGCCAACTCACTCAGCTTTTCCATGTCATATTGAAGCATCTCAGCATTCTCCTCACAGCTTCCTTTGTGTCATCTCCAAATTTAGAGACATTACATTGCGTTCCCTCATCTAAACCATAAATATATCTTGGGAATAGCTAGGTTCCTAATACCGATCCCTGAGGAACACCACTAATCACTGCCTCTCATTCAGAAAAAAACCTATTTACTCCTATTGTTTGTTTCCTTTCTGCTAAACAATCTTCCGTCCATCTTGACAATCGCAGTTTGCACAATAATCTTGTCTGAGGCTTTGCCATGTTGTGAATGTCCAAATTAACCACATCCATGGGCTATCCCCAATCAACTCTATTAGTTTAAGCCTCAAAGAATCCCAGGAAATTTCCCAAGCCTGGTTTCCCATTTATAAACCCATGCTAACAGTGTGTCATTCTACACTGTTTTCCCAGCGCTGAGCAAATTAATCCTTGATAATACAATGCTTTCCCGACTCACTGGTCTATAATTCCCCGTTTTACTCAACTTCCCGTTTTAAATAACGGGGTTACATTAGTTACCCTATAGTCTGTTCCAGAGGCTAAAGCATTCCGGAGAACGACCAGCAATGCAACCACTATTTTGGAGACCAATTCCTTAAGTGCTTGAGGATATAGATTATCAGGCCCTGCAGTTTTATTAGCCAACAATCCCACCAATTTCATGGGCGGCTCAGTGGTTAGCACTGCTGCCTCAAAGCGCCAGAGACCCGGGTTTGATTCCACCCTCGGGCGACTGTCTGTGAGGAGTTTGCACATTCTCCCTGTGTCTGCGTGGGTTTCCTCCCACAGTCCAAAGATGTGTGGGTTGGTTATGGGGAGTGCAGGGTTATTGGGGGTTGTGGGGGCGGTGGAGGATGGTGGGACTCTGGATTGGATGCTTTTTGGAGGGTTGGTGTGGACATGATGAGCTGAAAAGCCCTCTTCCACACTGTAGGGGCTATATGAACACCTTTTCTGTAATAATACAGATTAAGTCTTTCTCTCTCTCA
Source organism: Stegostoma tigrinum (assembly GCF_030684315.1). Lineage (NCBI taxonomy): Eukaryota > Metazoa > Chordata > Chondrichthyes > Orectolobiformes > Stegostomatidae > Stegostoma > Stegostoma tigrinum. The sequence goes on from NC_081394.1 coordinate 15,976,581, forward strand.
CTAAACCCAGTGTTCTCTATCATTTCTGGTATATTATTTTTGTCCTCTGTTATGAAGACTGAAGTAAAGTACGAATTTAATATGTCAACCATTTCTTTGGTCCCCACTATGAAGTCCCCAATTTCTGAAATTAGTTTTCAACAACCTTTCACTCCCCCTGGGAAACTTATACAGTCAAGCACTGTGTTCCCCAAAATCTTACTTTGTTTCATCAATCCAGGCTTTCTGCTGGCTTCTGGGCTGTTCCCAAACCTCAGGTCTCTTGTGTTTTACGTGTCAATTTTTAAGCCAATTTTTTTGCATCAAATACTATCTCTAACTTCTCTCGTAATTCATTGTTTGGCCACTGTTCTCTTTGCAGTCTTGCATCAGGCAGGAATAATGTTTAAGGATCACCTATTTGGTCTTTGAATATTTTTCCATTGTCTTTCTAATGTCTATTCTTTCAGTAACAGTAATGAGCAGAGTCAACTCACGCTTCATACTATCGTACTTTTGCTTATTAAGATTCAGGACCCTGGTATTAAGATCCAGGATCGCAGTGAAAGGTGAGGCAGAGAGACAGAGGATGGTTCACAGTTGAAGGTGACGATCTGTTGGTGTATTTACAGAAAGCTGATCTTGCTGTTGCTGCCTTCACCATCACAGCTGAGAGAGAGAAAGTCATCGACTTCTCAAAACCGTTCATGACCCTGGGAATCAGCATCTTGTACAGAATGCACATGGTGAGGTCAAACTTCATTGTTCACAGTTAGAAACACTGGGTATATCGGGGACTGCAAACAACATCGCAGCCTACACTGCATGGCTTTCGGGTATTTACACACACTCCCTAAAACACAGGTAGTACTGTGACACACTCCCTAAACCCAGGCAGTATTTACACACACACCCTAAAACACAGGCGCCATTTACACACACCCTCTAAAACACAGGCAATATTTACACACACACACTAAAGTTGCCAGTACTATTTACCCAACATCATTACAGTCACCAGCACTAGCTACACACCCTTCCTTACAGTCGCCAGTACTTTTTCTACACCCTCCCTACAATTTGCCATACTAGTTACTCACTCTTCCTACAGTCGCCAGTACCATGTATATACACTCCCTACAGTCACCAATAATATTTACACACCCTCACTACTGTTTCCAGTACTATTTACACACCCTCACTACAGTCGCCAGTACTATTCATACACCCTCCCTACAGTTCTCAGTACTATTTACACACCCTCCCTACATTTCTCAGCACTATTTATACAACCTCCCTACAGTTCCCAGTATTATTTACACACCCTCCCTACAGTTCCCAGTACTATTTACACACCCTCCCTACAGTTCTCAGCACTATTTATACACCCTCCCTACAGTTCCCAGTATTATTTACACACCCTCCCTACAGTTCCCAGTACTATTTACACACCCTCCCTACAGTTCTCAGCACTATTTACACACCCACCCACAGTTCTCAGTACTATTTACACACCCTCCCTACAGTTCCCAGTACTATTTACACACCCTCCCTACAGTTCTCAGCACTATTTACACACCCTCCCACAGTTCTCAGCACTATTTACACACCCTCTCTACAGTTCTCAGCACTATTTACACACCCTCCCACAGTTCTCAGTAATATTTACACACCCTCCCTACAGTTCTCAGTACTATTTACACACCCGCCCTACAGTTCCCAGTACTATTTACACCCTCCCTACAGTTCTCAGCACTATTTACCCACCCGCCCACAGTTCTCAGTACTATTTACACACTTTCCCTACAGTTCTCAGCACTATTTACACACCCTCCCACAGTTCTCAGTACTATTTACACACCCTCCCACAGTTCTCCGCACTATTTACACACCCTCCCACAGTTCTCAGCACTATTTACACACCCTCCCTACAGTTCTCAGCACTATTTACACACCCACCCTGGTCACTGTCCTATTTACATGCAGCCTTACAGAGTGGTACAGGATGCCAAGTGTCCTTTAGTACATCACATCTGCCTTGCTCATCAAACATCAACCTACGTTCACCTCTCTACATACTTCGTGATCATCCAAGTTCATGCTAAACATGACGATGCTTTCTCCCTCTCCCACCCTGACAGGCAGCGAGTTCCACATTCCCCACGATCCTCTGGGTGAAAAATGTCTTCCTGTAATGCCCTCTAAACCACCTCCTCCTTATCTTTAAACGACGGTCCGTCTACTAGTGGGATGGTTTTCATCCTCATCCAGTCTGTCGATGTGTCCCTTAACCTAAATTATGCTCCCCGCCATCTCTCCTGCTCTAAGGAAAGCAACCTCATTCTGTCTAATCTCTCTCTATTCCTGGAACTCTCCAGCCCCTAAGGCAACATCCTGGTAAATCTCCCTCTGCTCCCTGTCCCAGTGCTATCCTGTCCCTACTACAATGTGGATTGCAGAACTGCACACAATACTCTTGCTATGCGGCCCACACATTATTTTATACAGTCCCAGCATCACCTTCCTGCTCCTAAACTCCGTGCCTCGGCTAATAAAGGAAAGTATCCCATAATGCCTTCTTCACCACTACTTTACCCACGTGTCCCAATACTTTAAGGGCTCCATGGACGTACACAGTGAGGTCCCTCTGTTGTCGGTGCTTCCCAAGGTCCTACTGCTCCTTGTGTATTCCTGAGCCTTGTTTGTGCTGCCCAAGTACATCACCTCATTCTCATTCAGATTGAATTCCATTTGGCACTGACCAGCCTGTCTATATCCTCCTGTGGGCTACAGGCTATCCTTCTCACTACTTCATCTGTTTTCTGGAACTTACTGATCAAACCTCACGTCTCGATCGTTAGTGCACCCCGTAAACAGCAGGGACCCAGCTGTTAACTCTAGGGTACGCCACACTCCCAGTCTGGAAAGGACACTTTGACCATTACTCTCCATCTCCTGCGGCTAAGCCAAGTTTGGGTCTGGTTTGCCAAATTGCTGTGGCTCCCATGGGCTCATAGTGACTTATTGTGTCTGGCTGAAGCCCATATGGACTAACTCCACTGCACTACCCTTTGTCTACACGTCCAGTTACCTCGTCCAAAGCCTCAACCAAACCTCTCCAACACAATCACAAAGCCGTGCTGACTATCCTTCATTAATCCATGCCTGTCCCAGTGGAGATTAATTCTGTCCCTCAGAATGTTTTCCAATAGTCTTCCTAGCTCCGAGGTTAGACTCAGGGGCCTGTAGTTTCCTGGTTTGTCCCTACTGTCCATTTTGAATAATGGAAGCACATAAGCAGTCCTCTGGGCCTCTGGCACCCCCCCTGTGGCCAGGGAGGATTTGAAATATAATGTCACAGCCCCTACAATGTCCCCCCTTCTTTCCACCAGTAGCCTAGGAACGATCTCCAGAAACCGCTGCTGAAACTCAGCGGGTCTGGCAGTGTCTGTTAACATTTGGAGAGACCAGACTCCAGACCTGCTGAGCTTCCCCACCAGTTCCTGTTTTGGTTTCAGATCGCCAACATGAGGAGAATGTGCATACTCCACACAGGATGTTGCCTGAAGGGATGGGGGTGATATTGAACCCGGGTCCCTGGTGCTGAGAGGCAGCAGTGCTAATCACTGAGCCACCAGTCAGCCTTCTAGTTCCATCCCATTCCCATTCTGTCTGATGATATCCCATTCCCACTCTGTCTTTAATGACACTCTATTCCCACTCTGTTCCTCAACTGGGCCCGTTCTCACTCTCTCTTTAGTTATATTCCATTTCGACTGTCTTTCTAGTTACATCCCATTCCCACTCTCTCTCTAGTTACATCTCATTCCCACTCTCTCTCTTCTGATATCCCATTCCCACTCTCTCTAGTTACATCTCATGCTCACTATCTTTCTAGTTACGTACCATTCCCACTCTCTCTCTAGATACATCCATTCCCACTCTCTCTAGTTACATCTCATTCCCACCATTTCTCTAGTTACATCCCAAATCCACTATCTCTCTAATGACACCCCATTCCCTCTCTAGTTACATCCCATTCCCACTCTCTCTAGTTACATTTCATTCCCACCATCTCTCCAGTTATATCTCATTCCCACTATCTCTCTAGTTACATCCCATTCCCACTCTGTCTAGTTACTTTTCATTCCCACCATCTCTCCAGTAACATCTCATTCCCACTATCTCTCTAGTTACATCCTAAACCTACTATCTCTCTAATGACATCCCAATCCCACTCTCTCTTTAGTTACATCCCATTCCCGCTTTCTCTCCAGTTACATCCCATTCCCATTTTTTCTCTCATGTCCCTTTATCACTCCATCTTTGAACTCATTGATTTACGGAGTGTTTTACAGTTGGATTCTTCCTTATTTTTCTGCGCTGTTACTGTAACTGAGTGATGTTTGCACTTTTATGATTATTTCTCTCCTTGTTACCTTGCATTCCTCTGTCCCTCTCCCCTTTTTACTGTCTCAATCATTGGCCCCTGACCCCATATTTGTTTTATCTTGGCCTCAATTTGACCCTGTTTTCTCTCTCTCTCGCTCTCTCTGTCTGTCTCTGTCACTCTCTTTTCGTCTCTCTCTGTCTCTCTTGCTCTGTTTCCCTCTGCCTGTTTCTCTCTCTCTCTGTCTCTGTCTCGTTCTCTCTCTCTCTGATTCACTCTGTCTGTCTCTCTCTGTCCGTCTCTCTTTCTCTCTGTCTCACTGTCTCTCTCTGTGTCTCTGTCTTTCTCTCTCTGTCTCACTCTGTCTCTCTCTCCAACCAACCCCCATTGCCATCCTAATTCCCTTATTCTCTCCCTCTGCCTCATTCCCTCATGCCCATTTGCTACAATATCATACTCCTCTGTTTCTATCCCCTCACTCTCTACCTATCACCCCTCCTCCCCTGCCCTCTAACCCTCTGCACACCTTCTTTTGTTCCTGTCCCTCACTCTATCTCACCTCTGCTCAACCATATCATTCCCTGACTCCTCCTGTCCCCTTATTGGCCCCCCAACTCTTTTCTCTCCTCTCCCCTCTTAATTGCTCCCTCCCCTCCTCCCTCCCTCTCCCCTGGTCACTCATTCTCTCTTTCCCCCTTCTCTCACCTCCATCTCTCTCCCTCCCCCATCTCTCTCCCTCCCCCATCTCTCTCCCTCCCCCATCTCTCTCCCTCCCCCATCTCTCTCCCACCCCCATCTCTCTCCCACCCCCATCTCTCTCCCACCCCCATCTCTCTCCGACCCCCATCTCTCTCCGACCCCCATCTCTCTCCGACCCCCATCTCTCTCCGACCCCCATCTCTCTCCCTCCCCCATCTCTCTCCGACCCCCATCTCTCTCCCACCCCCATCTCTCTCCTATCCCCATCTCTCTCCCACATCATCTCTCCCCATCTCCCTTTCCCCTCCCTCCCTCTTCTTCTCCATTTTCCTCCTCTCTCTCCCTACCATCTCTTTATCTCTGTCCTCTCTCCTTCTCCCTCCCTTCCCCTCCGTTCACCACCCCTCTCCATCTCCTCTTCTTCAATTCCTGCGGTCTCTGCCTCTGTCCTGTCTCCCTCTCACTCCCTTTCCCTCCTTTCCCCCCTCTCTCTCTCTCCCTCTCGATCTCCATCTCAATCTCTCTCCCCTCTCTCTGTCTCTGTCCTCTATCCTTTCCCTCCCCACTCTGTTTCCCCTCCCCTCCATCTCCCTTCTCTCTCCCTCCCCTCCCCCTCCCTCTCCATCTCTATCCTCGCTACCACCCTCCCTCCCCCTCTGTTCTCCCTCTCCCTGTCCCTCCCTTACCCTCCATTCACCTTGCCTCTCCAACTCCCTCCTCTTCCCGCTCCTCTCTCTGTCTCTGTCCTCTGTCCCTTCCCTCCCTTGCCCCCTACCTCCCCCTCCCTCCCACTTTCCCTCTCCATTTCTATCCTGTCCCCATCCCTCTCCCTCTCACTCTCCATCTCCCTCCCCTCCCTCCCCCTCCGTTACCCCTTTCCTCTCCCTCTCCCTTCTCTCCGCTCCCCCCCCCCACTCCCTTGTTACCCCTATCAGGGTCGCAAGCCTGGCTATTTCTCTTTCTTGGACCCCTTCTCTCCAGCTGTCTGGCTCTTCATGTTACTCGGCTATTTGGCTGTGAGCTGTGTGCTATTCCTTGCTGCCAGGTAAGTGCCTCAGGGTCCTACCCCAGTGACGGGTCCCTTTGCCCCCTTTTACCCCCTCAGACAGTAACATTCCCCGCCTCCAACACACCCCCAAAAACACACGCAGCAAAGGCTGTACTGTTGGTCACACTGCCTGAGATCACTTAGGGTGTGTGTAATCAGAATGAGAAGTGGTATCCCATTGAGACTGGGCATTCAGAACTAGCGAGAAATTTCTGGTGGAGAAGCTGCTGTTCCACCCCAGCCCCAAGTTCTGTTTCTCTCTCCCTTCCCTGCAGAGTGCCGTAGCACCAAAAGGTACAAAACATATATAAGATGCAAGCTCATTGATTGGCAGAACAGGCAAGAAGGGCTGAATGGCCTCCTCTTCATTCAGTGCTCACGTTCACGCTCTCTTTACAGAATATGCTGTAATGATTTCGATGAAGGAGCTATCTCTGAGTATGCAGAAGGCACGAAGCTGGGTGGGAGGGTGAGCTGTGAGGAGATGTCGCAGCGTGATTTGGACAGGCTGAGGGAATGGGCAGACGCAGTATAATGTGGAACAAACACAAGGTTATCCACTCTGAGAGCAAAATCAGGAAGGGAGAAAGGGGCATAATTTGAAGGTGATTGGAGGAAGGTATCGGGGAGATGTCAGGGGCAGGTTCCTCACACAGAGCGCGGTGGGTGTGTGGAATGCGCTGCCGACATTGGTAGTGGAGTCAGATACTTTAGAGATTTTTAAGCGACTCTTGGATAGGCACATGAAGGGTAGTAAAATGTACAGTAGTTTGATCTTAGTAGGATAATAGGTTGGCACACCATCGTGGGCCAAAGGGCCTGTACTGTGCTGGACTGTTCTATGCTCTATGTTATCCGGATGGTGATAGATTGGGAAAGAGGGATGAGCAATGAGATGCAGGTGTCCTGGTCACCAGGCACTGAACGTAAGCATTGCAGGAGCTGGGATCAGTGAGGATCCAGGTTGGCGTTCATAGTGAGAAGTTTCAAGTCCAGGAGCAGGAATGGCTTGCTCCAATTGTACAGGGTGAAAGCGCACCTGGAATATTGTGTGCGGTTTCAATTTCCTTTACCTGAGGAAGGAAGTTCTGGCAATGGAAGGTGAAATAACTCCACACGGACCAGTATCCCACCATAAAGTCACCTTTGTTTACGTGTCCAGAAGATGCCACTTGATCCACCAGAGTCAGCTCTCAGAGTGAGACAGAGCCCCTGACACTCCTAATTGTATCTGTCAGCCAGGGCTCCCTGATTGGATCAGGTTCATAGTCCCAATCAGGGAACTGGCTGACCTCATTGCAGAGGGAGTGGAATAAAGGCTTATGTGCGGTGGGAAGACTGATGTAGAATGTAGAACAATACATCACAGTAACAGGCCCTTCAGCCCACCATGTTTGTACTGACCATGATGCCATTCTACATTAATCCCAAAAACCTGCGGATGGTCCAAATCCCTCTGTTTCCTGCCTGGCACGTGTCGTATTTCTATCGTACTTGCTCCTACCATCTAGAAACTAATGATGATCGTGAACCCGTTGTCAATTGTTGGGGAAAACCCATTTGGTTCACTAACATCCTTTAGGTAAGGAAACTGCCATCCTTACCTGGTCTGGCCTACATGTGACTCCAGACCCGCAGCAATGTGATCAACTCTTTATTGCCCTCTGGGCAATTAGGGATGGGAAACAAATGCTGAATACAGGAAAAAATATTCTCCCCTGGCAGTACATTCCACACTGTCATCCTCTGAGTAAAAAAAATGTACATTGCACGTCTCCTTTAAACATTCCCCTCTCACCTTAAACCTGTGTTGCCCCCCACCCCCAGCCCCTACTTAGTTTTCTATATTCACTCACAAGACATGGGCATTACTGGCCAGACCAGCATTTATTGCCCCTCCCTAGTTGCCCCTTGAGAAGGTGGGGGTGAGCGGCATTCTTGAACAGCTGCAGTCCTCCTGCTGTGGGTTGACCCACAATGCTATTAGGGAGGGAATCCCAGGGTTTTGGCCAGCGACATTGAAGGAACAGAGATATAATTCCAAGTCAGGATGGTGAGTGGCTTATGGTGGAGAACTTACAAGGGGTTGGTGTTCCCATGGATCTACTGCCCTTGTCCTTTGACCTGGAAGTGGCCATGGTTTAGAAAGTGCTGCCTGAGTACATTTCCACCCTGAAAAACAAAACTCTGATCACCCACCCTATCTACACCTCTCATAATTTAATACAATGCTGTCAGGTCGCTCTCCCACTCCCCACCCCAGCCTCTGACATTTCAGTGAAAACTATCCAAGTCTGTCCATCCTCTCCTTGTTGCTAATTCACTTCAATCCAGGGCAACATCCTGGTAAACCCCTTCTGCACCCTCTCCAAATCCTCCATGTCCTTCCTGTGACCAGAAGAGCACACGACTTGCACACCAAATGTGGCTTAATGGAAGTTTAGTACAGCTGCAACTTGACATGCCCACGACCAACGAGGGCAAGCATACCACGTACCTCCTTTACCATCATAGCCACTCATTTTGCCACTTTCAAGAAGCTATGGACTTCTGAAAAACAATTGTTTCAGTTAGACCTCTATTCACTGAAGCTAAGAAGAGCAAGGAGGATTCTCATAGGAATCCGGAAGGACGTGGATGCTACAGAGAGGGTACAGAAAAGGTTTACCAGAGTGTTGCCTGGTATGGGGGATTTTAAGTTAGGAAGAAAGGTTGGATAGACTGGGTTTGGTTTCACTGTAACACAGGAGGTAGAGGGCCAATCTGACAGAAGTTTATAAGATTATGAATGGCCTGCATAGAATGGAAAGTATGAGGCTTTTTCCCCACTGTGGACAGATCAATTACTAGGTGACACGGTTCAAGTTGAGGTGGTGGAGGGGGGGTTATAAGAGATGTGTGGGGCAAGTTTTTTCACATAAAGGGTGGTGAGGGCCTGGAACATGTTGCCAGAGGAGAAGGTAGCAGACAGCAACATTCAAGATGCACCTGGACGAAGACATGAATAGGCAGGGAATGGAGAGATACGGATCCTGTGAGGGAAAACAGTTTGAGTATGGAAGGGCAAAATGTGTCGGCGCAGGCTTAAAGGGCCGAAGGGCCTGTTCTTGTGCTGTATGGTTCTTTTCTCTTTGTAAGCTACAAAATTCTAACAGGGCTGGACAGGGTAAATGCAGGAAGGATGTTCCCATTGACCAGGGAGTCCAGGACCAAGGGTCACAGCCTAAGGATGTAGGGTAGGCCTTTTAGAACTGAGACGAAGAGACATATCTTCGCTCACAGAGTGGGGAATTCTCTGTTACAGAAAGCTGTTGTGGCCAGAACATTGGATATTTTCAAGAAGAAGTTAAGTTTCTGCCTTCGGGCTAAAGGGCACCAGAGGGGAATGGGGAGAAACAGGAACAGGGGATTTAATTGGATGATCAGCCATTGAATGGTGGAGCAGGTTCAAACAGGCTGACTGCAGTTCCTGCTTTCTGTGTTTTCTCAGCCTTTTAAACTGGCATTTTAAATTCTAATTCTGTCTCAGAATCTCTTCCCCCTTCCTGTCGATCCAGTTTCAATCCGTCCTGATGGTTTTTGCAAACCTCTCCGATTAAGTCTTCATCCCATTCCTGTTCAGATAGAAGCCAACCGCCTTTGTACAGTGCCACCTCACATAGAGGCAGTGCCAATGCCACCAGGATATCAAACCCTCCCTCCTGCACCATCTCTCCAGCCACACATTCAACTGCTCTCCCCTGGGTGGCACTGCAATTTCCTCCCAAAATCCTGCTTCCTTTGTCATTGATTGCAATACTGGTTATAACATGGTGGCTCAGCGATTAACACTGCTGCCTGACAGCGCCAGGGACCCAAGTTCGAACCCAGCCTTGGGCCACTGCCTGTGCGGAGTTTGCACATTCTCCCTGTGTCTGTGTGGGTTTCCTTCGGGTGCTCCGGTCTCCTCCCATAGTCCAAAGACGTGCAGACTCAGTGGATTGGCTATGCTATAGTGTTCAGGAATGTGCAGGCTTGGTGGGTTAGCCATGGGAAATGCAGGGTTACAGTGCTGGGGTTGGTGGGATGCTCTTCAGAGGGTCAGTGTAGATTCGATAGGCTGAATGGCCTGCTTCCACACTGTAGGAACCAATGATTCTACAACCTCTCTCTGTTTGCCCTTCCCCCTTCAGAATTCCCTACTGCCACCATAACTCTGGTACCTTGGAGTCAGCTATGTTACCCTCAGTGCCTCTGCCTGACCCTCACAGAGTGACCCTCTCTCCCTCTCACAGCAACCCCCCAACCCTAATGCCCCGAGGCTGATAAACCGTTGGTGAGTGAGATTCCATCATCTACCTGCACAGTTCCTGTCCTCTGTCCGATAGTCACCCAGTTCCCTCTCTGCCTGGGCTTGCTGAAGCTAGGGGGTGACTATATTCTGAAATCCTTGCTTTTACTTGAGGCTCATTCGTACTGAAACATAGACTTGGAAAATTCCTTTCTCAACTTTGCTCTATCGTAAAGAAATGCTGCTTTGGAATTTTGCAAATCTGGATTATCCGTGTGTGCTTTTTAAAGCTGTGCTGAAGGGCTTAAACCCATATCCAGACACAAGACAGACCCATTACAAAGCTTCTCTCCAACATGTCACACTTTAATTAGATTGTAGCAGCTCCCACCCAAACATTCCCCAGACCTCACTGTTTCTGACACACCCCTCCCCTCACTTCGCTGTAGAATCCCTACAATATGGAAACAGGCCATTCAGCCCAACGAGGCTGCAATGACCCTCTGAGGGGCATCCCACCCAGACACAGCCCCATGCCCTAACACACATATCCCATAGCAAACCCATCTGGCCTGCTCAACTCCAGACACTGGGGTGCAATTTGGTACCACCTAGCCTGCACATCTTTGGATTGTGAGAGGAAACCCACATAGACACGGGGAGAATGTGCAAACTCCGCTCAGACAGTCGCCTGAGGCTGGAATCGATCCCAGGTCCCTGGTTCTGCGAGGCTGCAGTGCTAACCACCGAGCCACCGTGCCAACAAATCCCACAGTCTGACTATCTTTGAAACCCCTCCTCTCCTGCTGGTCCTTTTAATTTCATTGCTCCCCCCGCCACCCCCGATCTCCCGAGTCTCACACCGCTGACCCCGTTTCCAAATCTTCCCAAGCATCAGTAGGCTCTCCCTCGGACTGAATTCTGGAGATTTTGAAATAAATTTGAAAAACAGAAGGCTTGATTCAGCTGAGCTAATGAGTTAAAGGTTTTCCCTTGCAGTTCAAAGCCCTCACAATATAGGCAAGCTTTCATTAACGCCCCGGGGTGCCTTGCAGAGCAATGATAATGAGTCCAGAGAAAGGGGGCAGAACCTTCAAGTACAAACCAGGACTTCTGTGGGTGACATAAAGGGGAGTGGGAATCAACCCAAACCCCCCCACTTCCCAACTCGCTGTACTTGCTACCTCCAGCCTCTCAGTGTAAGAAAGCTGTTGAGGCTGAGGGTCAGTTAGAATTGGCAAAGTTGATGATCCCTGCACCGGTGGAATCGGGGGAGAGGGTTGTCCAGGGATGGGTGAAGGCTTGCCATTGTTTGCATGATGGGATAGGTCTGTTGGGGCTGAATGACCTCCTCCAGCTAATGCATTCCTCTGCATTCCTACATGCATGTTGACAACATGCAAGGAAGCCTTTTTCTTAAAATTCATTCATTTGTGAGATGTGGGTGCCTCTATCTGGGTCCAGCGTTTATTGTCCGTCCCTAGTTGCCCCTTAAGAAGGTTGTGGTGAGCTGCCTTCTTGAACCGCTGCATTTCTCCTGCTGTGGGTTGACCCACAATGCCATTAGGGAGGGAATTCCAGGATTTTAACCCAGCAACAGTGAAGGAACGGTGATATATTTCCAGGCCTTGGATGAGAACTTAGAGGTGGTGGCATTCTGCTCGTGTCCTTGTAGCTGGAAGTGGTCGTGTGTATGGAAGGATCTGTCTGAGGATATTTGGTGAATTTCTGCAGTGCATCTTGCAGATGGTACACACTGCTGCTACTGAGTGTCGGTGGCGGGGAGAGTGGGATGTTTGTGGATGTGGGGCCAATCAAGCGGGAGCTGCTTTGTCCTGGATGGTGTCAAGCTTCCTGAGTGTTGTTGGGGGCTGCAACATCCAGGCGAGTGGGGAGTATTCCATCACACTCCTGACTTGTGCCTTGTAGATGGTGGGACAGGATTTGTGGAGTCAGGAGGGTGTTAGTTGATGCAGGATTCCCAGCTTCTGGCCTGATCTTGTACCACTGTGTTTATGTGGTGAGTCCAGTTGAGTTTCTGGTCAATGATAGCCCCCAGGATGTTGATAGTGGGGATTCAGTGATGGTAACACCATTGAATGTCAAGGGCCGGTGGTTAGATTGTCTCTTATTGGTGATGGTCATAGCCTGGCATTTGTGTGGAGCGAATGTCACTTGTCACTTGCCACTTGTCAGCCCAAGCCTGGATGTTGTCCAGGCGTAGTTGTATTTGTTTTGCGAGGCCATTCGGGCAGTCACCTTGCCTCCTCTCCTTTCCCTTGGCAGGATGAGCCCTTATGAGTGGTATAACCCCCACCCGTGCCTGAGAGAACGGGTAGACATCTTGGAGAACCAGTACACACTTGGAAACAGCCTCTGGTTCCCGGTTGGAGGTTTCATGCAGCAAGGCTCGGAGATTATGCCTCGTGCGCTTTCTACACGCTGTGTCAGTGGAGTCTGGTGAGTCGGGCGGGGAGTGGGCGGGGTTTGGAGAGGGGGAGCATCTATCCATTGGGGAAAGGCATGAGGCAAGGAACAACAACAACATCGAATAACCTTTCATTGTCAATCACCTACCTCATTCCATCTCCCATTCTGACCATGAGAAAGGATGGCAGCTTCAGGGGTGAACTGTCTCCAGGGTCATATGGTCACTGGCAGGAACGTGGGTGACTTCCAATCATTTCTCCCATGCAATTCCCTCTGACTTTGCACATTACTGGGATCCTCAGACGGGAGTCATTTGTGGTTAATTCGGGAAGTAGTTACGATATTTGTGTATTTCTTGTTTCATATCCTTGCAGTAATTTCATGTGGGACTGTTTTATTCATTCATGGGACATGGGCATTGCTAGCTGGGCGCAGAATCTCTTTACAGTCCCTAGTTGCCCCTTTTGAGAAGGTGGCGGGGATCTACCTTCTTGAACTGCTGCATTCCTCCTGCTGTGGGTTGACCCACAATGCCCTTGGGGGGGTACGATTTCCAGCATTTTGACCCAGTGACAGTGAAGGAACAGCGATACCTTTCCAAGTCAGGATGGTGAGTGACTTATGGAGGGGAACCCGCAGCCGGTGGTGTTCCCATGTATCTGCTGCCCTTGTCCTTCAAGATGGAAATGGTCTTAGGTTTGGAAGGTGCTGCCTGAGGGCATTTCTACCCTGGGAAAAAAGTCCCTGACCATCCACCCGATCCATGCTCTCCATAATTTTGTATACTTCTATCAGGTTGCTCCTCAACCTCTGGTGTCCCAGCAAAAACAATTCAAGTTTGTCCAACCTTGTGATGAAGCAGCTGAAGATAGTTGGGCCTAGGACACTATGCTGAGGAACTCCCACAGAGAGATGTCCTGGAGCTGAGATGACTGACCTCCAACAACCATGACCATCTTCCGACGTGCCAACAATGACTCTAACCAGCAGAAAGTTTGCCCCCAATACCCATTGATACCAGTTTTGCCAGGGCTCCTTGATGCTATACAGCCTTGATATTGAGGACTGTCACTCTCACCTCACCTCTGAAATTCAGGTCTTTTGTCCATGTTTGAACCAAGGCTGTAATGCGGTCAGGAGCTGAGTGGTCCTGGTGGAGCCCAAACTGATCAATAGGTTTGAAAGGTTCGATGGGAAACGTGGGTGAACAGGGAGCTTCCATCCATCATTCCAGCTTGGGGCATTCTGTTGGGTTCTGTTGGTGTCTTCTTTCTGTCCAGCATTAACCAACTGTGACCTGAATTGTGTGCCTGACAATTAGGTGGGCCTTTACGTTGATCATCATCTCCTCGTACACAGCCAACCTTGCTGCTTTCCTGACTGTGCAGAGGATGGAAGTCCCAATTGAATCTGCCGATGACCTCGCTGACCAAACCAACATTGAGTATGGTACCATTCAAGGAGGATCCACAATGACATTTTTCCAGGTACGGTGCTGGAGCACATGATAATCCATTCAGATCAGACGGCGGGTTCGGGTGAAGCAGTCTGAGAAGATCCATCAGGTCAGGCAGAGCATGGATTTGATCACAGGGCCACTTCCCTAAATTCAGGTGCCCATTCCCCCATTGCCCTGGCAATGAAATGGATGAGCATGAACCAAGATTAAAGATGTTACAGATCAGGCCAGACCTCCGCCCCTGAAAATATTTTAAGAAAGACCCTAACTGTTTCTTATTTTAAAGGTGGATGTGAAGCGCAGTGTCCCAGATGCAATGTGAATGGTGAAATTACTCGGCCTTAAGCAAAACACAATTTTATATAAACACTGTTGTTAAAATACAACAAAAGAAAGAGGAATTTAGAGTAACCTAACCCTTAACTTAACCGAATATTAGGCACAGTAACTATTACTAATTAACTGTCCTAATATACTAACATCTCATAAACACATCCCTTGGCAAAAAGGCAAATTCAGGAAAACGGATTGGTCTCACAGGTAACCCAGCAGCGGGGAGAAATCCCAGCTCTAACCAAGAGAGGGAAAAGATAGCTTCTATTTCTTCAAGGCTCCAGCAACCTCCGCCCTGATAAGGCTCCAACTGCAACCTCTTAAAGGTCAATCTAAAAACTAAAAACAAAACTAGAACCCCTGGTTCTGAGAGAGCTGGCCACACCCAGCCAGGCTGCCTCTATTGTTCTGACTTTAAATTAAAAACCCCAAGGCCTCACAAGCCTGTTTACGTTAGCTGGCTTTTCAAGTAGACAGCACTGGACCTCTATCTTAAAACGTGCCTTGACAGGGGGAACAAGCCAGTAAGATTGGCAGGGAGATCAATGTTCAAGGCTACACTGGAGAGATTGTAGGGCACTTTTGGGGCGGCATGGTGGCTCAGTGGTTAGCACTGCAGCCTCACAGCAGCAGGGACCTGGGTTCAATTCCAGCCTCAGGCGACTGTCTGTGTGGAGCTTGACCATCCCACAGTCCAAAGATGTGCAGGCTAGGTGGATTGGCCATGCTAAATTGCAATAGTGTTCAGGGGTGTGTGGGTTATAGGGGGATGGGTCTGGGTGGGATGCTTCAAGGGGAGGTGTGGACTTGTTGGGCTGATGGGCCTGTTTCCACACTGTCGGGAATCTAATCTAATCTTGAAAAAAAAACTCCTGTGTACCCCATGGGCATTGCTGGCTGGCTGGCATTTATTGCCGACCCCTAGGAGCCCTTTTGAGGGGGTAGTAATGAGCCACACTCTTTGCTGATACTTTACAGGAGACACCAGAGAATCAACCTCATTGCCGTGGGGCCTGAAACTACTTGCAGGCCCAAGAAGGCAGGTCTCCTTCTCTGAAGGACATTTGTAAACCAGATGGGTTTTTCCAGTTTTAAGCATTCATCAATAATTCTTAATTTAGATTTTTCTTAAATTCAAATTCCGCTACCCTCCACGACAGGATTTGAACTTAGGTTCCCAAAACATTGAGTGAATTTTTAAAAAAATTACTTATTCATTTGTGGAATGTAGGTGTTGCAGGCTGGGCCCAGCATTTATTGTCTTATCCCTAATTGCCCCTTGAGAAGGTGGTGGTGAGCTGCGTTCTTGACCTGCTGCAGTCCATGTGCTGTCGGTGGGCCCAAGCTGCCCCTTAGAAGGGGACTTCCAGGATTTTGGCCCAGCGACATCGACAGAATGGCGATATATTTCCAAGTCAGGATGGTGGGTGGCTCAGAGGGGAACTTGCAGGGGGCTGGTGTTCCCATGTATCTGCTGCCCCTTGTCCTTCTAGATGGAAGTGGTCGTGGGTTTGGAAGGTGCTGTTTGAGGATCTTTGGTGAATTTCTGCCGTGCATCTTGTAGATGGTACACACTGCTGCTGCTGTGCATCTGTGGGGGAGGGAGTGGATGCTGTGGATATAGTGTCAATCTAATATCTGCATTAATAGTCGAGCAATAATATCAGTGGGGCATCACCTCCTTAAGTTAGTAACATCCCTGCCTCTGAGCAATCCCTGGAGAGATCAGACTTATTTAGATCTTAAGGGATGTGTGTGTGTGTCTTCCTTGAGTGCATTACAATGGATCTGGAGTCACCAGTATGGGAGCAGATTTCCTTCCTGGGGCTATTTCTTTATCACTACAAACCAAATCTTGATTAACATTGTATCCCACATTAATTTTCTTCCATTGAATTAACTCCAGTGCCCCAGGCTCCCAGTGCCCTGTAACCCCAGTGCCCCAGGCTCCCAAAGCCCTGTAACCCCAGTGCCCCAGGCTCCCAGTGCCCTGTAACCCCAGTGCCCCAGGCTCCCAGTACTCTGTAACACCAGTGCCCCAGGCTCCCAGTACCCTGTAACCCCAGTGCCCCAAGCTCCCACTGCCCCAGGCTCCCAGTGCCCTGTAACCCCAGTGCCCCAGGAGCCCAGTGCCCTGTATCCCCAGTGCCCCAGGCTCCCAGTGCCCTGTAACCCCAGTGCCCCAGGTTCCCAGTACCCTGTAACACCAGTGCCCCAGGCTCCCAGTACCCTGTAACCCCAGTGCCCCAAGCTCCCACTGGCCCAGGCTCCCAGTACCCTGTAACCCCAGTGCCCCAAGCTCCCACTGCCCCAGGCTCCCAGTGCCCTGTAACCCCAGTGCCCCAGGCTCCCAAAGCCCTGTAACCCCAGTGCCCCAGGCTCCCAGTGCCCTCTAACCCCAGTGCCCCAGGCTCCCAGTGCCCTGTAACCCCAGTGCCCCAAGCTCCCACTGCCCCAGGCTCCCAGTGCCCTGTAACCCCAGTGCCCCAGGCTCCCAGTGCCCTGTAACCCCAGTGCCCCAAGCTCCCACTGCCCCAGGCTCCCAGTGCCCTGTAACCCCAGTGCCCCAGGCTCCCAGTACTCTGTAACACCAGTGCCCCAGGCTCCCAGTACCCTGTAACCCCAGTGCCCCAAGCTCCCACTGCCCCAGGCTCCCAGTGCCCTGTAACCCCAGTGCCCCAGGAGCCCAGTGCCCTGTATCCCCAGTGCCCCAGGCTCCCAGTGCCCTGTAACCCCAGTGCCCCAGGTTCCCAGTACCCTGTAACACCAGTGCCCCAGGCTCCCAGTACCCTGTAACCCCAGTGCCCCAAGCTCCCACTGGCCCAGGCTCCCAGTACCCTGTAACCCCAGTGCCCCAAGCTCCCACTGCCCCAGGCTCCCAGTGCCCTGTAACCCCAGTGCCCCAGGCTCCCAAAGCCCTGTAACCCCAGTGCCCCAGGCTCCCAGTGCCCTCTAACCCCAGTGCCCCAGGCTCCCAGTGCCCTGTAACCGCAGTGCCCCAAGCTCCCACTGCCCCAGGCTCCCAGTGCCCTGTAACCCCAGTGCCCCAGGCTCCCAGTACTCTGTAACACCAGTGCCCCAGGCTCCCAGTACCCTGTAACCCCAGTGCCCCAAGCTCCCACTGCCCCAGGCTCCCAGTGCCCTGTAACCCCAGTGCCCCAGGAGCCCAGTGCCCTGTATCCCCAGTGCCCCAGGCTCCCAGTGCCCTGTAACCCCAGTGCCCCAGGTTCCCAGTACCCTGTAACACCAGTGCCCCAGGCTCCCAGTACCCTGTAACCCCAGTGCCCCAAGCTCCCACTGGCCCAGGCTCCCAGTACCCTGTAACCCCAGTGCCCCAAGCTCCCACTGCCCCAGGCTCCCAGTGCCCTGTAACCCCAGTGCCCCAGGCTCCCAAAGCCCTGTAACCCCAGTGCCCCAGGCTTCCAGTGCCCTCTAACCCCAGTGCCCCAGGCTCCCAGTGCCCTGTAACCGCAGTGCCCCAAGCTCCCACTGCCCCAGGCTCCCAGTGCCCTGTAACCCCAGTGCCCCAGGCTCCCAGTACTCTGTAACACCAGTGCCCCAGGCTCCCAGTGCCCTGTAACCCCAGTGCCCCAGGAGCCCAGTGCCCTGTATCCCCAGTGCTCCAGACTCCGAGTGCCCTGTAACCCCAGCGCCCCAAGCTCCCACTGCCCCAGGCTCCCAGTGCCCTGTAGTCACAGTGCCCCAGGCTCCCAGTGCCCTGTAACCCCAGTACCCCAGGCACCCAGTGCCCTGTATCCCCAGTGCCCCAGGCTCCTTGTGCCCTGTAACCCCAGTGTCCCAAGCTCCCACTGCCCCAGGCTCCCAGTGCCCTGTAGTCACAGTGCCCCAGCCTCCCAGTGCCCTGTAACCGCAGTGCCCCAGGCTCCCATTGCCCTGTAACCGCAGTGCCCCAGGCTCCCAGTACCCTGTAACTCCAGTGCCCCAAGCTCCCACTGCCCCAGGCTCCCAGTGCCCTGTAGTCACAGTGCCCCAGGCTCCCAGTGCCCTGTAACCCCAGTGCCCTGTATCCCCAGTGCCCCAGGCTCCCAGTGCCCTGTAATCCCAGTGCCCCAGGCTCCTAGTGCCCTGTAACCCCAGTGCCCCAGGCTCCCAGTGCCCTGTAACCCCAGTGCCCCAGGCTCCCAGTGCCCTGTAACCCCAGTGCCCCAGGTTCCCAGTACGCTGTAACCTCAGTGCCCCAAGCTCCCACTGCCCCAGGCTCCCAGTACCTTGTAACCCCAGTGCCCCAAGCTCCCACTGCCCCAGGCTCCCAGTGCCCTGTAACACCAGTGCCCCAGGCTCCCAGTACCCTGTAACCCCAGTGCCCCAAGCTCCCACTGCCCCAGGCTCCTAGTGCCCTGTAACCCCAGTGCCCCAGGTTCCCAGTACCCTGTAACACCAGTGCCCCAGGCTCCCAGTACCCTGTAACCCCAGTGCCCCAAGCTCCCACTGGCCCAGGTCCCAGTGCCCTGTAACCCCAGTGCCCCAGGCTCCCAGTGCCCTGTAACCCCAGTGCCCCAGGCTCCCAGTGCCCTCTAACCCCAGTGCCCCAGGCTCCCAGTGCCGTGTAACCCCAGTGCCCCAAGCTCCCACTGCCCCAGGCTCCCAGTGCCCTGTAACCCCAGTGCCCCAGGCTCCCAGTACCCTGTAACCCCAGTGCCCCAAGCTCCCACTGCCCCAGGCTCCCAGTGCCCTGTAACCCCAGTGCCCCAGGAGCCCAGTGCCCTGTATCCCCAGTACACCAGGCTCCCAGTGCCCTGTAACCCCAGTGTCCCAAGCTCCCACTGCCCTAGGCTCCCCGTGCCCTGTAGTCACAGTGCCCCAGGCTCCCATTGCCCTGTAACCACAGTGCCCAGGCTCCCAGCGCGCTGTAACCCCAGTGCCCGAGGCTCCCACTGCCCCAGGCTCCCAGTGCCCTGTAACCCCAGTGCTCCAGACTCCGAGTACCCTGTAACCCCAGCGCCCCAAGCTCCCACTGCCCCAGGCTCCCAGTGCCCTGTAGTCACAGTGCCCCAGGCTCCCAGTGCCCTGTAACCCCAGTACCCCAGGCACCCAGTGCCCTGTATCCCCAGTGCCCCAGGCTCCCAGTGCCCTGTAACCTCAGTGTCCCAAGCTCCCACTGCCCCAGGCTCCCAGTGCCCTGTAGTCACAGTGCCCCAGCCTCCCAGTGCCCTGTAACCGCAGTGCCCCAGGCTCCCATTGCCCTGTAACCGCAGTGCCCCAGGCTCCCAGTACCCTGTAACTCCAGTGCCCCAAGCTCCCACTGCCCCAGGCTCCCAGTGCCCTGTAGTCACAGTGCCCCAGGCTCCCAGTGCCCTGTAACCCCAGTGCCCTGTATCCCCAGTGCCCCAGGCTCCCAGTGCCCTGTAACCCCAGTGCCACAGAATTCCCACAGATTTCAAACGATGCCCTGTCCAGCAACATAAAAATTATGTTAACACCACAGCCAGTCTCCAGTATTCTCTCGTGCAGTGAGGTTAGTATAAACGAAGAGTTCAGGATAGCATGTGGGATATCTGTTACCATAACAAAGGAATTAATTGTCACACAGAGTGACAGAAGGAGAACCACTTTAAATGTAACAGTGATACAATTTCTGGAATGTGTTAGGAGGACAGCGGTCTGGAGAAAGCCCCAGAAGAAACAATTTGCTCAGATTCGAAGTGCAAAGTTGGATATAGGGGCAGCCAGATGGTGAAGCAGAGGACATCATTATATATTTTGTGTGAGAGATTCAAGAGTGACTCACGAGGGATTGAAAAATGTAGTATTCAATGGGATGAGAAATGAATTAGCTGCAACAGACCAGCCTGAAGGGGCGCTAGTGAGAGCTTCACAAAGTATTTGGTGCAAGGGAAAATCATGGACTATCATTCAGAGCTGAAGGCACCACTTCTGTTACAAAGGAAGGAGACCAACAAATCAACCATCGTGCCCACAAACACTGGGTGTGAAGGGCAATGAATGTCTGGGGCACTGGGACAGCAGAACACTGGGAGCCTGGGCATTGGGTTTGCAGGGCACTGGGGGCCTGGGCACTGGGATTGCAGAACACTGGGAGCCTGGGCACTGGGATTACAGGGCTTTGGGAGCCTGGGGCACTGGGGTTATAGGGCACTGGGAGCCTGGGGCAGTGGGGTTACAGGGCTTTGGGAGCCTGGGGCACTGGGGTTACAGTGCACTGGGAGCCTGGGGCACTGGGGTTATAGGGCACTGGGAGCCTGGGGCAGTGGGATTACAGGGCTTTGGGAGCCTGGGACACTGGGGTTACAGGGCACAGGGAGCCTGGGGCAGTGGGATTACAGGACACTAAGAGCCTGGGGCACTGGGATTACAGGCCTTTGGGAGCCTGGGGCACTGGAGTTACAGGGCACTTGGAGCCTGGGGCAGTGGGATTACAGGGCTTTGGGAGCCTGGGACACTGGGGTTACAGGGCTTTGGGAGCTTGGGGTACTGGGGTTACAGGGCACTGGGAGCCTGGGGCACTGTGACTACAGGGCACTGGGAGCCTGGGGCAGTGGGATCTTGGGGCGCTGGGGTTACAGGGTACTGGGAGTCTGGAGCACTGGGATTACAGGGCTTTGGGAGCCTGGGGCACTGGAGTTACAGGGCACTGGGAGCCTGGGGCAGTGGGATTACAGGCCTTTGGGAGCCTGGGACACTGGGGTTACAGGGCACTGGGAGCCTGGGGCAGTGGGATTACAGGACACTGAGAGCCTGGGGCACTGGGATTACAGGGCTTTGGGAGCCTGGGGCACTGGGATTACAGGGCTTTGGGAGCCTGGGGCACTGGGATTACAGGACTTTGGGAGCCTGGGGCACTGGGGTTACAGGGCACTGGGAGCTTGGGGCACTGGGATTACAGGGTTTTGGGAGCCTGGGGCACTGGGGTTACAGGGCACTGGGAGCCTGGGGCACTGGGGTTACAGGGCACTGGGAGCCTGGGGCAGTGGGATTACAGGACACTGAGAGCCTGGGGCACTGGGATTACAGGGCACTGGGAGCCTGGGGCACTGGAGTTACAGGGCTCTGGGAGCCTGGGGCAGTGGGATTACAGGGCTTTGGGAGCCTGGGACACTGGGGTTACAGGGCTTTGGGAGCCTGGGGCACTGGGATTACAGGACACTGAGAGCCTGGGGCACTGGGATTACAGGCCTTTGGGAGCCTGGGACACTGGGATTACAGGGCTTTGGGAGCCTGGGGCACTGGGATTACAGAGCTTTGGGAGCCTGGGGCACTGGGGTTACAGGGCACTGGGACCTTGGGGCACTGGGATTACAGGGCTTTGGGAGCCTGGGGCACTGGAGTTACAGGGCACTGGGAGCCTGGGGCACTGGGGTTACAGGGCACTGGGAGCCTGGGGCAGTGGGATTACAGGACACTGAGAGCCTGGGGCACTGGGATTACAGGGCTTTGGGAGCCTGGGGCACTGGGATTACAGAGTTTTGGGAGCCTGGGGCACTGGGGCTACAGGGCAATGGGAGCTTGGGGCACTGGGATTACAGGTCTTTGGGAGCCTGGGGCACTGGGGTTACAGGGCACTGGGAGCCTGGGGCACTGGGATTACAGGTCTTTGGGAGCCTGGGGCACTGGGGTTACAGGGCACTGGGAGCCTGGGGCAGTGGGATTACAGGGCTTTGGGAGCCTGGGGCACTGGGGTTACAGGGCACTGGGAGCCTGGGGCAGTGGGATTACAGGACACTGAAAGCCTGGGGCACTGGGAATACAGGGCTTTGGGAGCCTGGGGCACTGGGATTACAGACCTTTGGGAGCCTGGGGCACTGGGGTTACAGGGCACTGGGAGCTTGGGGCACTGGGATTACAGGGCTTTGGGAGCCTGGGGCACTGGGGTTACAGGGCACTGGGAGCCTGGGGCAGTGGGATTACAGGACACTGAGAGCCTGGGGCACTGGGAATACAGGTCTTTGGGAGCCTGGGGCACTGGGAATACAGAACTTTGGGAGCCTGGGGCACTGGGGTTACAGGGTTTTGGGAGCCTGGGGCACTGGGGTTACAGGGCACTGGGAGCCTGGGGCAGTGGGATTACAGGGCTTTGGGAGCCTGGGGCACTGGGAATACAGGTCTTTGGGAGCCTGGGGCACTGGGAATACAGAACTTTGGGAGCCTGGGGCACTGGGGTTACAGGGTTTTGGGAGCCTGGGGCACTGGGGTTACAGGGCACTGGGAGCCTGGGGCAGTGGGATTACAGGGCTTTGGGAGCCTGGGGCACTGGGGTTACAGGGGACTGGGAGCCGGGGGCACTGGGATTACAGGCCTTTGGGAGCCTGGGGCACTGGGGTTACAGGGCACTGGGAGCTTGGGGCAGTGGAATTACAGGGCTTTGGGAGCCTGGGGCACTGGGGTTACAGGGCACTGGGAGCCTGGGGCACTGGGATTACAGGACACTGGGAGCCTGGGGCACTGGGATTACAGGGCTTTGGGAGCCTGGGGCACTGGGGTTACAGGGCACTGGGAGCCTGGGGCACTGGGATTACAGGCCTTTGAGAGCCTGGGGCACTGGGATTACAGGGCTCTGGGAGCCTGGGGCACTGGGGTTACAGGGCACTGGGAGCATGGTGCACTGGGGTTACAGGGCACTGGGAGCAGGGGGCACTGGGGTTGCAGAACACTGAGAGCCTGGGCATTGGGTTTGCAGGGCACTGGGAGCCTGGGGCACTGGACTTGCAGGGCTTTGACAGCCTGGGGCACTGGAATTGCAGGACACTGGGAGCCTGGGGCACTGGGATTGCAGAGCACCGAGAGCCTGGGGCACTGGGGTTACAGGTGACTGGGAGCCTGGGACACTGGGATTGCTGAATACTGAACGCCTGTGGCACCGGGAGCCTGGGGTACTGAGTGCCTGGGGCACTGGGATTGCAGGACGCTGGGAGCCTGGGCACTGGGATTGCAGAATACTGAACGCCTGTGGCACCGGGAGCCTGGGGTACTGACAGCCTGGGGCACTGGGATTGCAGGGTATTGGAAGCCTGGGCACTGGTATTACAGAGCACTGGGAGCCTGGGCCACTCGGATTGCAGGGTATTGGAAGCCTGGGACACTGGAATTGCAGGGCAATGGGACCCTGGGCCACTTGAATTGCAGGGCAATGGGAGCCTGTGACACTGGGATTGCAGGGTACTGACAGCCTGGGGCACTGGGATTGCAGGGTACTTACAGCCTGGGGCACTGGGATTGCAGGGTCCTAACAGTCTGGGGCACTGGGATTACAGGGCAATGGGAGCCTGGAGCACTGGGACTGCAGGGCACTGGGAGCCTGTGGCACTGGAATTGCAAGGCACTGGGAGCCTTGGGCACTGGGAGCCTGGGGCATTGGGAACCTGGAGCACTGGGAATCTGGGGCACTGGGGTTACAGGGGACTGGGAAACTGGGGAACTGGGACTGCAGGGCACTGGGATTACAGGGGACTGGGAATTTAGGGCACTGGGACTGCAGGGCACTGGGAACCTGGGGCAGTGGGAGCCTGGTGCAGTTGGTGCCTGATGCAGTGGCTGCCTGGGGCACTGGGAACCTGGCACACTCGGACTGCAGGGCAATTGAACCTGGCATGCTAGGACTGTGGAGCATTGGGAACATGGTGCACTGGGAGCCTTGGGGTACTGGGACTGCAGGGCACTGGGAGCCTTGGGGCACTGGAACTGCAGGTCACTGGGGGCCAGGGGTATTGAGTGCCCCTGAATCTGGATGGCATGGTGGGGAGTGACCGTTGTATTTTGTTCCTTCACCCATTACTGCCGTTTGCCTTTGTAGAACTCCCGGTACCAGACATACCAGCGGATGTGGAACTACATGCACTCGAAGCAGCCCAGTGTCTTTGTGAAGACCACTGAGGAAGGTATTGCCCGCGTTTTGAACTCCAAGTACGCCTTCCTGCTGGAGTCCACAATGAACGAGTACCACAGGAAACGGAACTGTAACCTGACTCAGATCGGAGGCTTGCTCGATACCAAGGGTTACGGTATCGGTATGCCACTGGGTAGGTGCCGGGGGTGAACCCATTGCAATACACCCACCAGTCCATTTGGTCCTACTGACCAGTGCTGCTGTCATTGGTTCAACTTGAGCCATTGTCTTCCCAGCATTCCTCTCTCCAGCTTCCTGCATCTCAACCCATTTTCCTCGATGCCACTCCCTGCAGGACCCAGCTCCCAGGATGCCTGGGACAGAGGTTTCCCCTGGAATTCCAAGTGGAGTTGTCTCTCCCATCCTGGCCCTGCCATGGGCTCACATTGGAAGTTGGCAAGGTATAGACAACTGGGATCAAGTGAACCCCTCAAAGGCTCGACAGGTGTAGGGACATTCTGAAGCGGGAAACAAGGACGGCATAAAGGGGATATGAGATAGCATTGGCAGATAAGGTTAAGGATAATCCAAAGCGATTGTACAAGAATATTATGAATAAAAGAGCAATTAGAGAGAGAATAGAGTCCCTTAAACATCACAACGACATTGTGTTGAATGTCAGGAGATGGGAGAGATACTAAATGAATATTTTGTGTCAGTTTTTACTGTGGAGAAAGAAATGGAGGCACTCCACTCAGCGGAAATAAATACTGATGTCTTGAAAAGAGTCCACATTACAGAAATATTTACCAGGATGTTGCCAGGACAGGAGGGTTTGAGTTATAGGGAGAGGCTGGATAGGCTGGGACTTTATTCCCTGGAGTGTAGGAGGTTGAGGGGTGGCTTTTTACAGAAGTTTATAAATCATGAGGGGCATGGATAAGGTTAATAGCCAAGATCTTTTCCCTGGGGTGGGGGAGTTCAAAATCAGAGGGCATAGGTTTAAGGTGCGAGGGGAAGCATTTAAATGAGACCTGAGGGGCAACGTTATCACACCGAGGGTGTTTGTATGTGGAATGAACTGCCAGACAAATGCAGGTACAGTTACAATACTTAACAGATACTTGGACAGGTACATGAATGAGAAAGGTTTAGAGGGAAGTGGACCAAACATAGACAAATGGGACTAGTTTGGTTTGGGAAGCTTGTTCGGCAAGGAAGAGTTGGACCAAAGGGACTGTTTCCATGATGCATGGCTCAGTGTCTCCAGAAAGTGTCTATACAGTCCAGTTTCTTGCATGTTCTAGGAATTTAGAGATGAAATCTCAACACTGTGTTTATGTCTGCGCGCGTGTGTGTGTGTGTGTGTGAGAGAGTCAGGTTCTGAGTGTGTGTATTTGTGAGACATTAAGATAGAGACAGTTATGTCTGTGTGTGAGAGAGGCATTGAGATAGAAAGAGAGCTTTGTTTGTGTGTGTGTGGTGTGTATGTGAGAGACAGTGAGATAGGGAGACAGGATTGCTTGTGTGTCTGTGAGAGAGACAGTGAGATTTGAGACAGTGAGGGTTGTATGTATGTTTGAGAGAGAGAGAAATAGAGAGAGGGTTGTATCTCTGTCTGTGACCAACAGTGTTTTAAAAACACGGTTCTGATTGTATGGGTTTGAGAAACAGTTGGTAAAACAGAGAGACAATAGAGATTCAGAAATCTGAAGAAGAGTTTCGACCCGAAACATCAGCTTTCCTGCTCCTCTGATGCTGCCTGGCCTACTGTGTTCCTCCAGCACCACACTGTGTTATCTCTGACTCCAGCATCAGCAGTTCTTACTATCCCAAAATAGAGAGACAGTTGTATCTGTGTGTGAGAGAGACGTGGTTGTCAGCATATGAGAGAGACAGTGAGATAGAGAGATAGCATTTTTGTGTACATGATAAACAGCAAAATAAACACAGATTTGTGTTTGTCTGTGAGGCAGTGACAGGGTTGTGTATGTGTTAGAGGGAGAGAAATGGAAAGACACAGTTCTGTCTGTGTGTGATAGAGAGACAGTGAGATAGAAACAGAGTTATGTACGTGTGTGAGAGAGAGAAATAGAGAAACAGGGAATATGTGAGAGTCGATGAGACAGAGAGAGTGTTTTGTGTGTGTAGTGTGACAGACAGTGAAATCACAGGATTGTTTGTGTGTTAGAGAGACAGAGTAAGACGTGGAGTCGTGTGTGTGTGTGTGTGTGTGTGTGTGTGTGTGTGTGTGTGTGTGTGTGTGTGTGTGTGTGTGTGTGTGTGAGAGAGAGCGCAAGGCAGGGTTGTGTGTGAGAGAGAGAAGTAGAAAGACAGGGTTGTGTGTGTGTCTATGTGAGAGACAGCGAGGTAGAGACCGGGTGTGCCTTAGTCATAGAGGTATACAGTTGTACAGCACGAAAACAGACCCTTCAGTCCAACTCATGCACGCTGACCAGACATCCCAAACTGACCTGGTCACATTGCCGACTTTTGACCCATATCCCTCTAAAACATTCTGATTCAGATACCTTTAAATGCTGTAACTGTACCAGCCTCTACCACTTCCTCTGTCAGCTCATTCCATACACGCACCACCCATGAAAAGGTTACCCCTCAGGGTCATTTTTAAATCTTTCCCCTCTCACCTTAAATCTATGCCCTCCAGTTTAGGACATCTCCACCCTGGGGGGAAAGACCTTGGCTATTTACCCTATCTATACCCCTCATGATTTTATAACCTCTGTAAGGTCACCCCTCAGCCTCTGACGCACCAGGGAAAACAGCCCCAATCTATTCAGACCTTCCATTCCTGGCTAGGTCCTTGTAAATTTTTTTCTGAAATCTTTTAAGTTTAGCAACATCTTTCCTGTAGCAGGGAGACCAGAATTGCTCAGTATTCCAAAAGCAGCCTTAACCAATGTCCTGTACAGCCGCAACATGACCCTCCCAACTCCAATACTTAATGCACTGAATGAGGCAATCTTCTGAATGCAAGCATAACAAACACCTTCTTCACTATCCTATCTACCTGCAATTCCACTTTCAAGGAACCTTGAGCCTGCACTCCATGTTTGCTTTGTTCAGCAACACTCCCCAGGACGTTACCATTAACTGCATAGGTCCTGCCCTGGTTTGCCTTACCATAATGCAACACCTCACATTTATCTAAATTAAGCTCCATCTGCCACTCCTTGGCCAATTGGCTCATCTGATCAAGGTCCCATAATACTCTGAGATAATCTTCATCACAGTCCACTACACCACCTATTTTGTTGTCACCTACGTACTAAATTCACATCCAAATCATTTATATAAATGACAAAAAGCAGTGGACCCAGCAATAATCCTTGCAGTACACAGCTGGTCACCGGCCTCCAGTCTGAAAAGCAACCCTCCGCCATCATCCTCTGCCTCCCACCTTCGGTCAATTTTGTATCTAATTGGCTAGCTCCCCCAGGATTCGGTGAGATCTAACTGTGCTAACCAATCTACCACGCAGAACCATGTTGAACACCTTGCTGGAGTCCATATAGACAACGTCTACCACTCTGCCTTCCTCAACCGTCTTTGTTATCTCTTCAAAAATCTCAAACAAGCCAGTGAGACACCACTTCCCATGCACAAAGCCATGTTAATGACCACTGATCTGTTCTTGCCTTTCCATATACATGTAAATCCCATTGCTCAGAATCCTCTGCAATAACTTGCCCATCACCGATGTCAGGCTAAGATAACAAAGTGTGGAGCTGGATGAACACAGCAGGCCAAGCAGCATCTCAGGAGCACAAAAGCTGACGTTTCGGGCCTAGACCCTTCATCAGAGAGGGGGATGGAGAGAGGGTTCTGGAATAAATAGGGAGAGAGGAGGAGGCGGACCGAAGATGGAGAGAAAACAAGATAGGTAGAGAGGACAGTATAGGTGGGGAGGTAGGGAGGGGATAGGTCAGTCCAGGGAAGATGGACAGGTCAAGGAGGCGGGATGAGGTGGTAGGTAGGAAATGGAGGTGCAGCTTGAGGTGGGAGGAAGGGATGGGTGAGAGGAAGAACAGGTTAGGGAGGCAGAGACAGGCTGGGCTGGTTTTGGGATGCAGTGGGGGGAGGGGACGAGCTGAGCTGGTTTTGTGATGCAGTGGGGGGGAGGGGAAGAACTGGGCTGGTTTTGGGATGCAGTGGGGGAAGGGGAGATTTTGAAGATTGTGAAGGCCACATTGATACCATTGGGCTGCAGGGTTCCTAAGCGGAATATGAGTTGCTGTTCCTCCAACCTTCAAGTGGCATCATTGTGGCACTGCAGGAGACCCATGATGGACGTGTCGTCTGAGGAATGGGAGGGGTAGTTGAAATGGTTCGCGACTGGGAGGTGCAGTTGTTTGTTGCAAACCGAGCAGAGGTGTTCTGCAAAGCGGTTCCCAAGCCTCCACTTGGTTTCCCCAATGCAGAGAAAGCCACACCGGGTGAAATGGATACAATATACCACATTGGCGGATGTGCAGGTGAGCATCTGCTTGATATGGAAGGTCACCTTGGGGCCTGGAATGGGGGTGAGGGAGGAGGTGTGGGGGCAAGTGTAGCAGTTCCTCCGGTTGCAGGGGACGGTGCCAGGTGTGGTGGGGTTGGAGGGGAGTGTGGAGCGGACAAGGGAGTCGCGGAGAGAGTGGTCTCTCCGGAAGGCAGACAAGGGTGGGTTTGGAAAAATAGCTTTGGTGGTGGGGTCGGATTGTAGATGGCGGAAGTGTCGGAGGATGATACGTTGTATCCGGAGGTTGGTGAGAACGAGGGGGATCCTCTGGGGGTGGTTATGGCGGGGGCGGGGTGTGAGGGATGTGTTGCCGGAAATGTGAGAGACGCAGTCAAGGGCGTTCTCGACCACTGCGGGGGGAAAGTTGCGGTCCTTGAAGAACGTGGGCATCTGGGATGTGCGGGAGTGGAATGCCTCATCCTGGGAGCAGATGCGGCGGAGGCGGAGGAATTGGGAATAGGGGATGGAATTTTTGCAGGAGGGTGGGTGGGAGGAGGTGTATTCTATGTAGCTGTGGGAATCAGTGGGCTTGAAATGGACATCAGTTTCTAGCTGGTTACCTGAGATGGAGACTGAGAGGTCCAGGAAGGTGAGGGATGTATTGGACATGGCCCAGGTGAACTTGAGGTTGGGGTGGAAGGTGTTGGTAAAGTGAATGAACTGTTTGAGCTCCTCTGGGGAGCAAGAGGTGGCTCTCACATACCACCCCACCAACCTCCGGCTACAACGATTCATCCTCTGACACTTCCGCCATCTACAATCCAACCCCAGCACCAAAGCTATTTTTCCATCCCCACCCTTGTTTGCTTTCCGGACAGACCACTCTCTCCGTGACTCCCTTGTCCGCTCCACACTCCCCTCCAACCCCACAACACCCAGCACCTTCCCCTGCAACCACAGGAAGCGCTACACTTGCCCCCACACCTCCTCCCTCACCCCCATCCCAGGCCCCAAGTTGACCTTCCATATCAAGCAGATGTTCACCTGCACATCTGCCAATGTGGTATATTGTATCCATTGCACCCCGTGTGGCTTCCTCTACATTGGGGAAACCAAGCTGAGGCTTGGGGACCGCTTTGCAGAACACCTCCGCTCGGTTTGCAACGAACAACTGCACCTCCCAGCCGCGAACCATTTCAACTCCCTGTCCCATTCCTCAGACGACATGTCCATCATGGGCCTCGTGCAGTGCCACAATGATGCCACCTGAAGGTTGCAAGAACAGCAGCTCATATTCCGCTTGGGAACCCTGCAGCCCAATGGTATCAATGTGGACTTCAGCTTCAAAATCTCCCCTCCCCCAACTGCATCCCAAAACCAGCCCAGCCTGTCTCCGCTTCCCTAACCTGTTCTTCCTCTCACCCATCCCTTCCTCCCACCTCAAGCCGCTTCTCCATTTCCTACCTACCACCTCATCCCGCCTCCTTGACCTGTCCATCTTCCCTGGACTGACCTATCCCCTCCCTACCTCCCCACCTATACTCTCCTCTCCACCTATCTTCTTTTCTCTCCATCTTCGGTCCGCCTCCCCCTCTCTCCCTATTTATTCCAGAACCCTCACCCCATCCCCCTCTCTGATGAAGGGCCTAGGCCCGAAACGTCAGCTTTTGTGCTCCTGAGATCCTGCTGGGCCTGCTGTGTTCATCCAGCCTCACATTTTATTATCTTGGATTCTCCAGCATCTGCAGTTCCCATTATCTCTGATGTCAGGCTGACAGGTCTATAGCTCCCTGGCTTTTCCTTACCACCTTTCCTAAATAGTGGAATAATGTTAGCCACCTTCCAGTCTTACGGCACCTCATCCGTGGCTATCGATGATACAAATGTCTCAGCAAGGGGCCTAGCAATCTCTTCCCGACGTTCCCACAGAATTCTAGGCTTCACCTGATCAGATCTTGGAGGTTTATCCATCTTTATGCATTTTAAGAATTTCCTCTTTTGAAATATGGACACTCTTCAAGGCTTTGGTATTTATTTCTCCAAGTTCCCTGGCTTTCATGTCCTTCTGTACAATAAATGCTAATGCAAAATATTCATTTCTCCCATCTCCTGCAGCTCCATGCATAGATGGCCATGTTGACCTTTAAGGGGCCCTACTCCCTTGTCCTTAATGTATTTGTAGAATCCCTTTGAATCCTCCTTAACTCTATTTGCCAAGGCTATCTCACGTCCTCTGTTGGCTCTCCTGATTTCCCTCCTAAGTATACTCCTATTGCCCTTACACTTCTCTCAGTATTCACATGATCCCTGCTGCCTATACCTGACACATACTTCCTTCTTATTCTTGACCAAAACCTCAATTTCTCTAGTCATCCAGCATTCCCTACACCTACCAGCCTTGCCCTTCACACTAACATACAGCCTCTGAGAGTGAGAGTAGTCCAATGCTGCTCTAATATACTGTCACACAAATACACTCTCTCTGAACTCTTGTTAGCTTATTTTTGAAGTTTCCAACTTTCCAGCTTACCCTTTACCTGCAAATAGCTTCTGCCCATCAACTTTTTAAAGCTTCCTGTCTAATACTGTCAACATTGGCCTTTCTCCAATTCAGAACTTTAACTTTTAGATCTGGTCAGTCCTTTTCCATCACTATTTTAAAGCTAATAGAATTATGAACAAAAACAAAAGTTTCTGGAAAAGCTCAGCAGTGCTGGCAACATCTGTGAAGAAAAATCACAGTTAAGGTTTCAGGTCTGGCGACCCTTCCTCAGAACCCAGTGTCCTCCCCCCACTCCGCCCCCACCACCACTGACACCTCAGTCACCTGTCCTGCCTTATTTCCCAGGAATAGGTCAGGTTTTGCTCCTACTCTAGTCAGTACATCCGCATACTGAATCAGAACATTTTCTTGCACACATTTTACAATTTGCTCACCATCTAAGCCTTTAATACTAATGGCTGTCCCAGCCTATAATTGGAAAGTTAAAATCCCCTCCCATTACCACCCGACTATTTTTACAGATAACTGTGATCTCCTTACAAATTTGCTTTTCAATTTCCGACTGACTATTGCGGCGGGGTTGAGAGTACAATCCCAAGAAGGTGATCATCCCTTTCTTATTTCTCAGTTTCACTCAAATAACTTCCCTGGACGTATTCCCAGAAATATCCTCCCTAAGTACAGTTGGAATGTTATCCCTGATCAAAAATGCCACTCCACCTTATCTCTTACCACCCCCCCCCCCCCCCCCCCCGACCCTTTCTGTCTTTTCTATGCCCTGGAACATTAAGCTGCCAGTCCAGTCCATCCCTGAGCCAAGCCTCTATAATTGCCATAATATTCCCAGTCCCATGTTCCCAACCATGCCCACAGTTCATCTGCCCTACCTGTTACACCTCTTACAGTGAAATAAAATCCTTGAGGGTCTAATTTTTAACCTCCGGCTTAATTTCCTATGTTCTCCCTTCAGAACCTCATCCCTTTGCCTTCCTTTGTCATTGGCACCAATGTGAACAACATTCTCCTGCTTGTCCCTCTCCCCTTTGAGAATATTCTGCACCCGCTCTGAGATATCCTTGACCCTGGCACCGGGGAGGTGACACACCATCCTGACATCTCGTTCTCAGTTGCAGAAATGTCTGCTTGTGCCTTTGACTAGAGAGCCCCCTAATGCAACTGATTGCTTGGAAACCTGGTGACTGCCTTATTACATTAGAGCCAGTCTCAGGATATCAGGATAACCTGGCTATCAGTGCTACATACCAGCGACAGTCCATCACATCCCATAGTGCGCAAAACACCACATCTGTTTGAGATGGGGATAGCCACTGGATACTCCTGCACTACCTGCCTCCCTTTCCTATCTATCCTGGAGGTAACAGACGATACCTGACTGTATCTGCAGTTCTTCTTCCTCCCTTCAACTGCCATCCATCACACTCCCCAGCTCCTGTAGATTTCTCATTGTCCCTAACTGCCACTCTAATTAATCCGATAGGAATCACACCCAAACACACTTCCTCCAAGCATGATCATTAGTAATATGGAAACTCTCCCTAATCTCCCACATCAAACATGAAGAGCACATCACTATTCAAAAAGCCATTTCTGCCCCTTGTCAACCAATCAACAGGCCAAGAAATTACCTAAAAACAATGCACTTTGCACGTTTTTTAGGTAATAAAGAGACTGTGTTGTGTCTTTGTCGGTGAGACCAAGCAGTGGCTTGGAAACAGCTTTGTAGAGCATCTGTGCTCTGTTCACAACAAATGACAACACCTTCCAGTCGCGAACCACTCTAACTCTCCTCTTCCACTCCCTGGACGACATGTCCATCCTGGGCCTCCTCCAGTGTCACAATGACGCCACCTGGAAACTGGAGATACAGCACCTCATAATCTGCCTCGAGACCCTACAACCCAATGGTCTCAATGTGGACTTTACAAGCTTCTAAACCTTCCCAACCCCCAGCCTCAACCCAAGAACAACCCTCCCTTTCATTCCCACCTCCTTGACCTGTCCATTTTCTGTCCCCCCCCCCCATCTGCTGCTCCTACCTTACTGACCACTCCACACCACTCCCAACCTGCACTCACCTATCACAATCCCACCTACCTTCTCCAGCCCCATCCCTCCCCTCTCTATTTATTTCTCAGCTCCCTTCCACCTGCCCCATTTCTGAAGAAGGTTCTCTGTTCAAAACGTCAGTTTTCCTGCTCCTCTGATGCCACCTGGCCTGCTGTGTTCATCCAGCTCCACGCCGTGTTTACTGAGACAGAGAGAGTGTTTTGTGTGTTTAGTGTGACAGACAGTGAAATCAACAGGATTGTTTGTGTGTGGGAGAGACAGAGTAAAATGTGGAGACATGAGTGTGTTTGTGTGTGTGTGCGTGTGTGTGTGTGTGTGTGTGTGTAGGTGCGTGAGGGTGTGTGTGAGAGTGTATGAATGTGTGAGAGTGTGTGACAGAGAGAGACTGTGTGTGTGTGTGTGTGTGTGTGTGTGTAGGTGCGTGAGCGTGTGTGTATGCGTGAGTGATTGAGTGTGTGTATGTGAGTGTGTGTGAGAGTGTATGAATGTGTGAGAGTATGTGACAGAGAGAGACTCTGTGTGTGTGTGTGTGTGTGTGTGTGTGTGTGTGTGTCTAAGTGTGTGTGTGTGTCTAAGTGAGTGTGTGTGTGAGTCTGAGTGAGTGTGTGGGTGAGTTTGAGTGAGTGTGTGTGAGAGAGTGTGTGTGTGTGAGAGAATCTGTGTGAGTGTGTATGAGTGTGAGAGTTTGTGTGTGTGAGAGTGAGTGTGTGTGTGACAGTTTGTGTGTGTGTGTGTGTGTGTGTATGAGTGTGCACGAATGTGATTGTATGTTTGTGTGTGTGTGAATGTGATTATGTGCGAATGTGAGTGTGTGTGCGAGTGTGTGCGAATGTGAGTGTGTGCGAATGTGAGTGTGTGTGTGTGTGTGTGTGTGTGTGTGTGTAGGTGCGTGAGAGTGTGTGTGTGCGTGAGTGTTTGAGTGTGTGTATGTGAGTGTGTGTGTGAGAGTGTATGAATGTGTGAGAGTATGTGACAGAGAGAGACTCTGTGTGTGTGTGTGTGTGTGTGTGTGTGTGTCTGAGTGAGTGTGTGTGTGTGTCTGAGTGGGTGTGTGTGTGTGTCTGAGTGAGTGTGTGTGTGAGTCTGAGTGAGTGTGTGGGTGAGTCTGAGTGAGTGTGTGTGAGTGTGTGTGTGAGAGAATCTGTGTGAGTGTGTATGAGTGTGAGAGTTTGTGTGTGTGAGAGTGAGTGTGCGTGTGACAGTTTGTGTGTGTGTGTGTGTGTGAGCGAGTGAGTGGGTGTGTGTGTGTGTGTATGAGTGTGCACGAATGTGATTGTATGTTTGTGTGTGTGTGAATGTGATTATGTGCGAATGTGAGTGTGTGTGCGAGTGTGTGTGTGTGTGTGTGTGCGAATGTGTGTGTGTGTGTGTGTGTGTGCGTGTGTGTGTGTGAATGTGAGTGTTATTGTATGATCCCTGTGTCATTGTAAACAGTGTTTCCCTCCGCACAGGTTCCCCATTCCGGGACGAGATTACCCTCGCGATCCTCCAACTTCAGGAGAATAACCGGTTGGAAATACTCAAAAGGAAGTGGTGGGAGGGAGGGAAGTGTCCGAAGGAAGAAGATCACAGAGCAAAAGGTGAGAAACAGCACTCCGATCTCCGAACCAGATCACATTGTCATGATCCATAGTCTGGATATCTCCATTCAACAGGGAGATCTCCAGCAACCGGGAGATTCCGGTAGACAGAACCATTCTCAAATCACATAGAGGGCTGAATGATCATAGGCACATGAGATCCATTGACTCCATCTACACTTCCCACTGCCTTGGGAAGACTGCCAACATCATCAAAGACCCCTCCCACTCCAGTATAATCTCTTTGTATCTCTTCCATCCAGTGGAAGATATAAAAGCTTGAACACACATACCAACAGATTGAACAGCGTCTTCTCCCCAGCTATTATTAGAATTCTTAATGGACCGCTCTCATTTCAAATCTAATGTTGACCTTGGTCTTTGTGTACCTTCTTTGCAGCCACAACTTTGTATTACTCGTTCTGTTCTATTAACCCAATGTACTTTGTATAGTATGATCTGCCTCGACTGTACACAAAACAAAACCTTTCACTGTGCCTTGGTACATGTGACAATAGTAAATCCAATCCAATAAAAGAAAGAGATCTCAATCATATGGCAATTTTGATCACCACACATAGAATGATTCCAATTACTCTGAGATCCCAATCGGGGCAAAGTGCGATTCCAGTGGTGTATCAGAGATCCATAGAGCTATAACAGAGGGAAAACACTGTCACTTTGACCCAATCACAGTAAGATACCAATTACAGAAAGATCTCCAATGCAATGAGACTGCAATGTCAGTAAGATCTAAATTGCAGTGAGATCCCAGAGATCTCCCCATCTCAGTAAGAACCATTCACAGTGAGATTCAATTCAGAGAGAGATTCCATTAACAGTGAGATCCCAGTTGGTGATCCTTTATCATAGTGAGATCCAATTGTGAGTCTTTCCCTCACTGTCTCTGATTCTCACTGTCTGTCTCTATGTCTCTATTTGGTCTAAACTTATCTCTATTCTCGCAATAAACCCCAGTGTGTTTCTCCACCTGTCAGGTTTAGGAATGGAGAACATTGGTGGGATATTTGTCGTCCTGATCTGTGGTCTGATCATTGCAGTCTTTGTAGCTGTCATGGAGTTTGTTTGGACAACTCGACGTTCAGCAGAATCAGAGGAGGTATCGGTAAACAGACTTTTACTCATTTATCCAGGGTTTGAATCGCTGTACAAACTGTAACTACACAGAGAACTGTATCACTGCACACACTGTAACTGTACAAAGAGAACTGAATCATTATACACACTGTAACTACACAGAGAACTGTATCACTGCACACACTGTAACTGTACAAAGAGAACTGAATCATTATACACACTGTAACTACACAGAGAACTGTATCACTGCACACACTGTATCTGTCCTCACAGGAACATCACTGGCCAGCTCTAGGCCAACAAATGAGGACTCACTGTCTACCAGTTTCCAGTCACACCCTCGCATTGTCTGTAGTCTGACCTGATAGCACAGAGCATTTCCTGTGTGGGGGAGATCGTGGGCTTTCTGCGAAGGCTGTTCAGCTGTAGGGAAGGGGGAGGGGAGGAGACAGGGGAAGGAGGGGAGGAGTAGGGGCAGGCTGCTCGGGTGTAGGGAATGGGGAGATGGAGGAGATGATGAAGGAGGGGAGGAGTGGGGGCAGGCTGCTCGGGTGTAGGGAAGGGGGAGATGGAGGAGACGATGAAGGAGGGGAGGAGTTGGGGGTGAGGCTGTTTGGGTGGAGGGAAGGGGGAGTTGGAGGAGACGATGAAGGAGGGGAGGAGTGGGGGGTGAGGCTGTTTGGGTGGAGGGAATGGGGAGTTGGAGGAGACGATGAAGGAGGGGAGGAGTTGGGGGTGAGGCTGTTTGGGTGGAGGGAAGGGGGAGTTGGAGGAGACGATGAAGGAGGGGAGGAGTTGGGGGGAGGCTGTTTGGGTGGAGGGAAGGGGGAGATGGAGGAGACGATGAAGGAGGGGAGGAGTTGGGGGTGAGGCTGTTTGGGTGTAGGGAAGGGGGAGTTGGAGGAGACGATGAAGGAGGGGAGGAGTTGGGAGTGAGGCTGTTTGGGTGTAGGGAAGGGGGAGTTGGAGGAGACGATGAAGGAGGGGAGGAGTTGGGGGGAGGCTGTTTGGGTGTAGGGAAGGGGGAGTTGGAGGAGACGATGAAGGAGGGGAGGAGTTGGGGGTGAGGCTGTTTGGGTGTAGGGAAGGGGGAGTTGGAGGAGACGATGAAGGAGGGGAGGAGTTGGGGGGAGGCTGTTTGGGTGTAGGGAAGGGGGAGTTGGAGGAGACGATGAAGGAGGGGAGGAGTTGGGGGGTGAGGCTGTTTGGGTGGAGGGAAGGGGGAGTTGGAGGAGACGATGAAGGAGGGGAGGAGTTGGGGGGTGAGGCTGTTTGGGTGGAGGGAAGGGGGAGTTGGAGGAGACGATGAAGGAGGGGAGGTGTTGGGGGTGAGGCTGTTTGGGTGTAGGGAAGGGGGAGTTGGAGGAGACGATGAAGGAGGGGAGGAGTTGGGGTGAGGCTGTTTGGGTGGAGGGAAGGGGGAGTTGGAGGAGACGATGAAGGAGGGGAGGAGTTGGGGGGAGGCTGTTTGGGTGTAGGGAAGGGGGAGTTGGAGGAGACGATGAAGGAGGGGAGGAGTTGGGGGGAGGCTGTTTGGGTGGAGGGAAGGGGGAGTTGGAGGAGACGATGAAGGAGGGGAGGAGTTGGGGTGAGGCTGTTTGGGTGGAGGGAAGGGGGAGTTGGAGGAGACGATGAAGGAGGGGAGGAGTAGGGGGAGGCTGTAGCTGGTCTGATGTAAATTAATGGTTGTCTGAGTGATGGCTAAGAGGACATTGATGCTTCTGTCCTCTCTCTTTCTCTCTCTACCCTCCCATCCCACTGTCCTTCACCCTGCCTCTCCCACTCCCTCTCCCACTCCTTCCTCACCTCCAACTCTTCTTTCTCCTTTCCCCCTCCACCTCCTCCTTCCCCCTCCACTCTCCTCTTGCCCTCTTCACCCCCTTTCCCCTCTCTCTCTCTCTAACCTCTCCTCCCCTTTCCCTCTTTCTCTCCCACCCTCATTTTCTCCCCCCACACCTCTTCCTTCAGGTCTCCATGTGCCGCCAGATGTTTACTGAGCTGCGCCACGCTGTGTCGTGTAAGAAGACCTCCCGTTGGAGAAGGAGACGGAGACCAGCTAGGCCAGGGGGTGTCCCTTTGAGCAAGCAGCTGCGAGCGGCCAGGGAGCTGAGGCTCAGTAATGGCAGGCTCTACCCGGGGCCTACGGGGAGCCTGGGCCTGGAGCCGAGCCTGGGCCCGGGCCTGGGCCCTGGACCGCAGCGACTCCTCGATGAACTAGGCCCGGGCCCAGGCAGGAGCTGCAGCCACATCCGTATCTGCCAGGAGTGCCGGAGGATCCAGGGCCTGAGGACGACACGCCTGCCCCCGAGCCGAGGGCCTGTACAGGCTGAGGAGCAGCCTCCTATATCGGGCCCACAGCCTGAGTCCAGCAGTCAGGACTGAGAGGGAGCCCGGGCCCGGAACCGGAGACTGGGAGCTGAGGTGGAGGGGTGGGGGAGTGGCCCGGGCACCACAGTTTGGGATCAGGGCCTAGAGACCACCCTCTAAGGTCAGGGCCTGGGATCAGGGTCCGGGATCAGGACTTCAGCCTTCTCCTGCCTGCCCGCCCAGGGATAAGCCTCTCCCTCTGTCTGTGCCTCTCTATCTCCCCCCTTCCATTTCCCTCGCCCTACCCCCAGAACATTCGCCCTTCAACCCAGTCCTTGCCCTCTCTTTCACAACCCATACTGTGCTCCCTACCATCACAACAAGGCCCCCTCCCCCTCACAACATGCCCCCCTCCCTCCCTCAGACTGTAGCCCCTCTCCCTTCTACCTAGAACATGTCCCCTCCACACACACTATCACCTTTTCAACCCGCTGTGACCACCCCACTCTGCCCCACCCCAATCCCAGCAGACACCTGCTTTCCAGGATACCCCCCTCTCCCCTTCCAGGAACCGACGCGATCCCTCCTGGGGTCGGTCCCTTTCCCCTGGCCCAGCCCCCAGCATCAGATGTCCCTCCCGCAGGAAGTTGGCGGGGCTGGGGGTTCAGGAATAGAGTCAGGAGCCGGAGAATAGTCGGAGAGATGGACTAGAAAACAGAAAGCGCATGGTGTGGGGCGTGTGGGGGGTGGTGGTAGGAGACAGAGCTAAGGAAGCAGAACAAGATGGACCAATACAGAGAGACACAGAGAGATAGACAGGGTGTGTGAGAGAGAGGGAGGAGAGAAATCGGTGGAAGAACTCCCTTTGATGGGATGGTCAGAGTGGTTAGCACCGAGGGACAGTGTTGGACCAGGGACCACGACTGCCCTCACTGAACTCAGGGTAATTAACTGCCTTGTTAAGGGGTTCACAAAAGGATAGGAACATATGAAGACACTCAACACGTGCTCTGCACTTTTAACAGCAAAAGAAACAATGGACTAAGTGTTTGCACCAAACTGGACCTTATCTGGAGAATCCTCTGCAGATGTGAACTTTTCTTTCTGTTACTTTTTTTTTCTTCCTTTTACTTTGCTAATTTCTATGTATAGTTACCAAAAACAAAAGGCAGACACACGGAATAGCAAACTCAGCAAATGGTGAGGACCCATCGGCTAATTTGAGTAAATAAAAGACACTACTATGCATTTCTTCAATGACTGGCCACTCGATGTTCGTGGTTCCCCCAACAGCCTGTCAGATACCACCATCTCAAAGTGTGTGGTCATATCTCACTCTGTCTACAGGAGCCATGAGGGACCATCAACAAGTTGGTGCCAAAAAGAGGAGGTGTTTTTTGCGAGTTGGGGAGTCGGATATTGGACTGGGAAAATGTGAAATTGCTTTCAGAAAAGAGTGAGATATCGCATCCAAAATGTGTGCTATTTCTCTAGAGGGATGAGGGGCCAGGATACTGGGATATCAGACTGGGGGAATGGAATATCAGACTGGGAGAGTGAGATATCGGATGGGGAGAACGGGATATGAGACTGGGAGAGTGGGATATCAGACTGGGAGAGCGAGATATGAGACTGGGAGAGTGAGATATCGGATGGGGAGAGCGGGATATGAGACTGGGAGAGTGGGATATCAGACTGGGAGAGTGGGATATCAGACTGAGACTGCAGTGTCAGATATCGGAACTGAAGCGAGCAATATTGCCTGGGGAAGTAGGATATCAGACTGGGAGGGTGGAATATCAGCTCTGGAGAGGGTAATATAGGATTGGGAGGGTGTATTATTACCAGGAGAGTGGGATATATCAGACCAGGAGAAGGAGTATAGGATATTGACCATGAGAATGGTATATCAGACTGGGAAAGCCATATATTGGATTAGGATGGTGGGATAGCAAACAGGAGTCAGGGTAACAGACTAGGCAAGTCGGGTATCAGAACTGGAGATACTAGACAGGGAGAGTATAGGAACTAACTGGAGGAAGTGGGATATCAGACAGGGTGAGCGCTATATTAAATAATGGATTCAGGGAAGGGCTACATTGGACAGGGAGACTGTGATATTGTACTGGGTGCATGAGATAATGCACAAACATAATGAGATCCAAGGGGAATGTGTAATATAGGACTGGGGATATATGACTGGGTAAGTGTGATAAGGATGGGGAGAGTGGACCGGGGAATATGCATAATCACATCAAAAGCCTGGGATAGTGGAATGGAGCAGTGTGATATTGCACAGGTATTGTCAGGCAATCAACCTGGTGAGTTTGATATTGGGCTGGGAGAATGGAAATTGAAGAGCTCAACGTTGGACCAAGACAGATGGATATCGGATCAACTATGTGCAATATCAGAACAGGAGTGTGGGATTGCACCCCTGGAGAGTGTGGTATTGAACAGGGAGAATGGAATGATGGGCTGGGAATGTGTAATATTGCACAAGGAGCGGGGAAATAAACCTGAAAAGTGCGATATTTTACAAGTACAATACCAGATTGGGGGTTTTGGGGCAGGGCGTGGTGGAAGTGGGCTATCAGATTGGGAGAATTGTATATAGATCAGGTGTAAACAACGTGTATGGCATGCCTGCATTTATAGGTCTGGGAACGGAGTACAAGAATCAGGGTGCCACGTTGCAGCTTTCTCAGAATTTGTTTCAGCCACACTCAGAGTATTGTGTTTAGTTCTGATCACCAGATGACAGGAAGGATGTGGAAGCTTTGGAAAAGGTGTTGAAGAGGTTTACCATGACGCTGCCTGCATTAGGAGGCTATGGGTCATAAGGAGAGGCACGAAAAGCTCAGGTTGTTTTCTCTGAAGCAGTGCAGGCTGAGGGGAGATTAGGTAGAAATCTATAAAATTATGAGATACATAGATAGGATTGACATTCAGAATCTTTTTCCCAGAGCTGAAATGTCTAATACTAGCGGCATGCATTTAAGGTGAGAGGGGGAAAGTTCAAAGGAGATGTGAGGAGTGTGGAACACAGTACCAGGGGATGGGGGTGAAGGCAGATACAATAGGGGTGTTTAAGGAACTTTTAGATAAGCTCATGGATATGCAAGGAATGGAGGGATATGGACCAGGGGCAGGCAGAAGGGATTAGTTTACTTTGGCGTCATGTTCGGCACAATAGCGTGGGCCAAAGGGCCTGTTCCTGTGCTGTTCTGTTCTATGTTCTCTATAGGACTGTGAGAATGCAGCATTGGACCAATGGAGTAGGATAGCAAATAGGGAAGTGCTGATATTTAGACTTGGTGCATGGAATACTGCTCTGGGAGATTTGATATCAGACAAGGGGAATGAGATATCAGGCTGGAAGAGTCTGATGTTGAATATAAGATGTGTAGAGTGTGTTCCTGGACTTGGGGAGTGGAATATCAGACTGGGAGAGTGCAGTATTGTGCTGGTACAGCAGGGTAGCGGACTAGGGCATTGTGACCCAGGGTCAGGACCTGGACAGTGTGATATCGAATTAGAAGAGAAGAATATTAGACTGGGTTAGGGCAAGAGCAGGCTTGGGGCTTGGGATATCAGATTGGGAGGCAGTTGTGGGTTATCAGGCAGGGAGCTATTGAACTGGGAGAAGGTCACACAGATTAGAGGGATGAGAAAGTGTACTATTGACTAGGATAGGGGAATATCGGACCAGGAGAGTGAATATTGACAATGGGAGTGGCATGTTCGAATATGGGATTGAATATCATTCTGGGTGAGTGTGACATTGGATTGGGATTATGGTATAGCTGACCAGGAAGGTGGGATATCGGATCAGGAGAGTTGGGTATTGGAACTGGAGAGAGGGATATTGGATTCAAAACATGTTGACTGGTGGAGTTGAATAATCCCGCATGGTAGATGGATAGCAAAAGTAAGAGCACACGGGATCCAAGGAAATAGGATCCACAACTGGTTGAGTGGCAGGAAGCAGAGGATGATGGTTGAAGAATGTCTTTAGACTAGAAGTTCATTGAGTGGGTCCCCCGGTTCCCTTGTTGATTGTGGTTTATATAAATGATTTAGACCTGAATGCAGGAGGCATGATCAGTAGGTTTGCACATGATACAAGAATTGGTGATGTCATGGTGTACAGCTGGATGAACACAGCAGGCCAAGCAGCATCAGAGGAGCAGGAAAGCTGACGTTTTGGGCCTAGACCCTTCTTCAGAAATGTGTTGTGGTCAGCAGTGTGGAGGATAGCCTTTGATAATGGGAGTATATAGATGGACTGGTCAGATGGGTTGATCAATGGCAAATGACATTCAATCTAGATAAATGTTGGGAGATGAACTTGGGCAGGACAAACAAAGCAGGGGAATACATGATGGCCATCAGGAAGCCTGGAAACTTGGTGTGCATGTCCATTGGTTCCTTAAGGTATTAGGACAGGTGGATAAAGTCAGTGGTGAAGACATGATGGGACACTTGCATTTACTGGCTGAGGCACAGAGATTTAGGGCAGGGAGGTGATGCTGGAGTTGTATAAAACAATTGTTCAGCCACACAGCGAGAGTATTGTGGAATCCACATTCTAGGAGGGATGGGATAGCACTGGGAGAGGTTGCGGAGGGAGATTTACCTGGATGTTGCCTTGGGGGCTGGAGAGTTTAGTGGTGGAGAGAATAGGGTTGCTTTCCTTAGAGCAGAGGAGACTGAGGCGGTAGGGGTGGGTGGGGGGGAACATGATTGAGACGGATACAATGATGAGGGGTACAGATAGGGTCAACATGAAGAAACTTTTCCCTGTTGATGAGGGATCAATGATCAGGGACATAAACTTATGGTAAGTAGTGGGAGGTTTAGAGAAAAATCTTTCTTCCCCAAAGGGTAACAGGAATCTGGAACTCACTGCCTGTCAGGGTGTTAATAGTAGAAACATTCAACACTGAAGAAAGATTTAGATGTGCACTTCCTATGCCAAAGCAAGCAAGGCCAAGTGCTGGAAAATGACATTAGAATAGTTAAGTTTTCAACCAGCACAGATATGATGGGCCAGAGTGTTTTTCTGTCATAGAGCTCTCTGACTGGAATGGGGGCAGTGAGATATCAGGCATGGAGAGTGTGAGATAATGGACCAGGAGAATGTGGTATCAAACTGGGCAAGGGGTCTGCCAGACCTGGAGTGTGTGATAGTGGACTTGGAGAGGGTAATATTGGACAGGGGAAGTGGGATAATAGATGGTAGAGTAAGATAACAGGCCCAGCAGGTGGGATACCTGACTGGGAGGGTGGGTGAATGGTCTGAACGATCACAATATCAGATCGGGTGGCAGTGGAATATTGGTCCTGGGGAACGTGGGGAGTAGAAATTTCAAACTGGAAGGGTATCATATTGAACACAGCAAGTGTGATAACACTGGGAAAGTGGGATA
Source organism: Stegostoma tigrinum (assembly GCF_030684315.1). Lineage (NCBI taxonomy): Eukaryota > Metazoa > Chordata > Chondrichthyes > Orectolobiformes > Stegostomatidae > Stegostoma > Stegostoma tigrinum. The sequence goes on from NC_081394.1 coordinate 16,020,461, forward strand.
TTTGACCTGGAGAGACTCATTTTGAATTGGAACAACAGGATATTGGGCTAGGTGAGTTAGATAACTGACTGGCGAAGTATAGTATCGAGTGGTATATTTTGTACTGGGAGAGTGAGATATTGGGCCATGAGAGAGCAAACGGACCAGGAGAATGCTGGTATTGGACTGGAAGAATGGGGTGTTGGACCAGGAGAGTTTATTTTCACTCTGGGATTTCCAATGGAGGATGTTGGAATGGGAGTGTGCAATATTGGATTGACTGAGTATGATATAGGACTGGGAATTAGACCTGAGGAATGGCATATCAGACCTGGAGGATGGGATAATGGGCGGGGAGAGTGGGATGTTGGACTGGAGGAGGGGAATATTTGACCTAGGCACCTGGAAGATCTCTATACAAATACAAAATGAACAACTTACTGCGGTTGTAAGTAATTAGCGATAATCTCCAGGTTAATTGATGCAACACTTCTGGTTTCTATGCTTTACTCGCGCTAGCACCCACCGCAAACTTTAAAAAAATGGTTGTTAGCATTTCCGATGCTATTCAAATTTCCCTGAGAAACAGACTTTCCAAATTGTTTGTTCTGGGGAGTGAGATACTAGACAGGGGGAGTGCCTTATTGCATGGGGTCAGTGAGATATTAGGCCTGCAGAATGTGTTATTGGACTGAAAGAGTGTAATATCAGCAAGGTAAGTGCGATATTCATCTATCTGAGTATTATACTGGATTGGGAGGATGGGATATCAAGATTTAAGATCAGAATGTGGGATTGGAATATCAGCAATAGACAGTGGGTGGGAGGCTGCAATATGTGACTGGCGTGTAGAATAATGAATGCTTAGTTGAGAAAATAAAGGGAGCACATGAAAGGTTAGAAATCAGACAAGCTCCTTGAGAAATATAAAGGAAGCAGGAAAGAACTTAAACAAAGAATTAGAAGAGTTGAAAGGGGCCATGAAATGTCCTTGGCAAGTAGGATTAAGGAGAGTCCCAAAGCATTTCATACATCTATTGGGAGCAAGAGGGTAGCTGAGAAAGGATAGATCGAATCAAGGACAAAAGAGAGAATTTATGCATGAGCCAGAGAAAAAGGATGAGGTCACAAAGAGTACTTTGCATTGGTATTCACCACGGATGACAGTAAGATTAGGGAGGGGTGTGCTGATATTCTGGGTCATGTTGGCATTAAGAAGGAGATGGTGTTGGGTGCCTTGAAAAGCATTAAGTTAGATAAATCCCCATGGCCTGACGGGATTTATCCCAGGATACTACGACTAGAGATTGCTGGACCTTGACTCAGATCATTATATTCTGGAAATTCAGGTTCCTGGAGGTTCCAGAAGACTACAGAATAACCAATATTCCTTCGTTTAAAAAGCGCAACAGGGATAATCCAAGAAATTAAAGGCTGGTGAGCCGTATATCAGTGGTAAGGGAATTATTGGAGGAGATTCTTAGGGACATGATTTACTTGTATTTGGAAAATAATGACCTTATAAGGGGAAGTCAGCAAAGTGGTGTGCAGGAGAGGTCTTGTCTCACAAATGTGAGTTTTTGGAGGAAGTGATAAAGATTGTCAATGAGGGTAGTGCAGTGGATGTTGTTTATGTGGACTTAACTGAAATAAACTTGTGTTGTTTTCATTAGAGTGTCACAGTCTGAGGTGGGGATTGACCTGAAAGAAGTACATAAAATTATGAGAGGCATGGATAGAGTAGATAGCTGAAGTCCTTTTCCCAAGGTGGAAACGTCAGAAACTAAGGGGGCATGGAATTAAGGCGATGGGGGGGGGGTATGTTTAAATGAGATGCGTGAGGCACATTTTGTTATGCAGAGGGTGGTAGGTGCCTGGAACATAGGTGATGGTAAATGCACATATGATAGCAATATTTAAGAGGCATTTAGACAGACACATGAACAGGCAGAAAGTAATGGGAACAGACCATATAAAAGCAGATGAGATTAGTTTAGAAGGGCATGATTGTCAGCACGGGCATGGTGGGCCAAAGGGTCTGATACTGCTCTCTACTGTTCCATGACATCAGGCTGTGGGAATCGGGATACTGACCTGAGAGACTGCAACATAGCACACAGAGACTGGGATATTGGAAAGGCAGAGAGACCTATCAGACTGAGAGAATATAATATCAACTAGGGTAATGAGGTACTGGACTGGGAGAATTGAATGTTGAACTGGGATAGTGTAATATCAACTGAGAGAGTGCAGTATGGGATGGGGAGAGCATGGTGTTGGCTTCAGGGAGTGGGATGTGTGATAGGGAATGTATATTGTCAACTGGGGAGTAGGATGTTGGATGGGAGAGTGAGAGATTGGGACTAGGGGAGTCAGACTGGTTAGAAGCGGGAATATTGGAGTAGGGGAGCATGACATGGGAGGTAGAAAGCAGACAGCAGGAGTATAATATCAGACCAGGTGAGTGGGATAATGCTCTGGGAAAGTGGGACACTGGACTGTTGGGCTGGAAGAGGACCAGGTAAGTTAGATCGTGGACCAGGAGTGTGCAATATTGGATCAGAGGATGGGCTATCTGACTGGGAGAATGGGCTAACAGACAGGATAGAACGATATGAGGCCGAATGTGTGTAATGCTGGACTAGAAATGTAGGAGAGCAGTTGGGAGTATGAGACTGGGGCTAGTGTGGTATTGAGCTAGGGAAATGTCGGCTGGGGAGAGACAATATTGGACCAGGTAGTGTGGGATAACACCTCAGAAGAGTGTGAGATCAGATGAAGGGAGTGGGAATCTTGGACAGAGAGAGTGTGATATCAGACTAAGAGAGTCAGACATTGCCCCTAGAGAGTGTGACGTTGGACTAAGAGAATGGATATTGCCTATGAGAGTAATATCTTGGATGAGGAGAATGGGAGTGTATGTGATATTAGACTGCGAGTGTGGTATACTTATTCAAGAGGTCAGGTACCAGACCAGGAGAGTCAGATTTCAGGATTACAGAGTATTAGATATTGTATTCAGAGCATATCATATTGACTGGGGGACTAGAATACTGGACTGGGGGTGTGAGATATTGGACTAGGAGAGAGCAATATCAACTGACAAAATGCAACATTGGACCTGGAGAGGTGATATTGGCTTGGAAATGTTGAAAATTGGAATGGGTGAGTGTGATAATGAACCAGGTAAACGGGATAGCAGACTGGGAGAGTGAAATATGGAATGAGGAAAGAAGCAATATTGGACCGAGTGAGACCAAGGTATGTTACCCTGAGGAAGTGGGATATTGGGCTGGTGGAGCACAATATCAGCTGAAGTTTGGTATATCAGACTGGGAGGGGACAATGTTGAATTGGGAGAGTGGAATATCAGACCAGTGGAGTGGCTTTATTGAGTTACGGGTATGCCATTATATGGACAGGATTAAATCGAATAGCAGTTTGGATGAGTTTGGCATCCAACTAATAGACTGCAATATCAGACCAGGAGAGTGCAATATTGGACTGGAAGCATCTGATATCATTTCGGAGAGTCTGATATTGGATGAGGTAGGTGCAATAGGAACAGTAGGAAGCTAGGACTGGAGAGTGAGATAGCAGGCTGGGAGGTGTGCTGGGATATCAGACCTAGAGAGTGAGACACTAAACTGGGAGAATGACTTGTTGCAATGGGGTCGTCTGATATCAAACCTGGAGAAGGTGATAATAGACTCAGGGTTTGTAATTTAAGCAGAGAGTGCCATATTGGAAAATTTCAGAATGGAATACACAAACACAACAAGTGAGATAATGGTCTGGTAGAGTGGACAGATTAGAAGAGGATGATATTGTACAGGAGGTATGTGATATAGGACCAAGAGAGTGGGGTATCAGACCAGGAGAGTCAGACCCTACCTTTGGAGGGTGTGAGGTTGGGCTAGGAAAGTAGGACTATGGTCGTGGAGACTGTAATATTGGCTAGGGAGGATGGTAGATCAGACTGAGAGGGTGGGATATTGGACTGGGGCACTGCTGTTGCTTGGTCTGGGATAATAGGATATCGGGGTGGGAACTTTTGATATCTGACTGTACAAGAAAAATATTGAACAGACAGGATACAGTCAGATATTGGAAAGTGTGATATCATCTGGGGAGATGTGATATTGGGCTGCGGTGAATGTGACATTAGAGCAGGAGAGTGGGGTTTCAGACTGAGAGAAATGGGGAAATGGGATATCAGACTCGGGGAGTATAATGGAACGGGTGTGTGGAATATTAGACCCGCACTGTAGGACTTTGGACTGAGGGGTAAAGGACAGGGTGAGGGTGAGTTCAGACAGGGGTCGGCTATCAGAATGGGATATGATTTCAAGCAGGAGGAATGCAATTTGGGTCCGGAATGTAAATTATCGGATGAGGAGAGCAGGATATTTGGCAAAGAGAATGATATTGGATCAGAAGAAGGTGATGTCACAAATTAACAATGGGATATCCAACCAGATGAGTATGATAATGGACCTGTAGAGTAGAATATTGGAGCAAAACAGTGTGCGGGACTGTGACAGAGCGATATTGGATAGGAAGGATAATAAAATGTGAGGCTGGATGAACACAGCAGGCCACACACAGGCATCTGCAGTTCCCATTCTCTCTGATACTATCTTGGATAGGAAGGATGGGTGTTTGGACGAGGACACTGTTATATAAACCTGGGAGAGAGCAGCAATGAGCTGTGAGAATGCAATGATAGAAACAGGAAGTGGAGGGTGCAATATCAGGCAGGGAGGATAGGATATCCAACACAGCAAACCACCGTCAGCACTGATCCTCAGACAGCTGAGCACCCACTCAATACCAACACACTGACAGTACAATGCTCCCTCAGGAATAACCCTCCAACAGTGTTGCGCACAATCCGCACTGACCCTCCAACAGTACGGCGGTCCCTCAGCACTGACCCTCTGACAGTGCCCACTCCCTCAGCATTGACCCTCTGACATTGCCTGCTACCTCAGCACTGACCCTCCGACAGTGTCCACTCTCTTAGCACTGACCCTCCGACAGTGCGGCACTCCATCAGCATTGACCCCCGAAAGTGCAGCAGCCACTCAGTACAGACTTTTCTGCAGGATATTGTTTGTGAATATAGCCTATAGATTTCTCCTCGGCCATGAAGCATGTTGGCGGTGTCTGAGATAATGGGGACTGCAGATGCTGGAGAATTCCAAGATAATAAAATGTGAGGCTGGATGAACACAGCAGGCTAAACAGCATCTCAGGAGCACAAAAGCTGACGTTTCGGGCCTAGACCCTTCATCAGAGAGGGGGATGGGGAGAGGGAACTGGAATAAATAGGGAGAGAGGGGGAGGCGGACCGAAGATGGAGAGTAAAGAAGATAGGTGGAGAGGAGAGTATAGGTGGGGAGGTAGGGAGGGGATAGGTCAGTCCAGGGAAGACGGACAGGTCAAGGAGGTGGGATGAGGTTAGTAGGTAGATGGGGGTGCGGCTTGGGGTGGGAGGAAGGGATGGGTGAGAGGAAGAACCGGTTAGGGAGGCAGAGACAGGTTGGACTGGTTTTGGGATGCAGTGGGTGGGGGTGAAGAGCTGGGCTGGTTGTGTGGTGCAGTGGGGGTCCAACCTGTCTCTGCCTCCCTAACCGCTTCTTCCTCTCACCCATCCCTTCCTCCCACCCCAAGCCGCACCCCCATCTACCTACTAACCTCATCCCACCTCCTTGACCTGTCCGTCTTCCCTGGACTGACCTATCCCCTCCCTACCTCCCCACCCATACTCTCCTCTCCACCTATCTTCTTTACTCTCCATCTTCGGTCCGCCTTCCCCTCTCTCCCTATTTATTCCAGTTCCCTCTCCCCATCCCCCTCTCTGATGAAGGGTCTAGGCCCGAAACGTCAGCTTTTGTGCTCCTGAGATGCTGCTTGGCCTGCTGTGTTCATCCAGCCTCACATTTTATTATCTTGGCGGTGTCTCCTGCCTGTTTCAATAGTTCTCTGTGTAGCTGAAACAGGAAGTACAGTGGGACTTCGGTTTGTTTTGTTTGTTACAGAGTTGGCAGCTGTGTGGGAAAGGCTGCCCTCCTCACCAGTGATCAGATATACTGTGTTCAGTCTCGCCTCCTCTGTTTGCTGTGCTCCCAGCCTGGCTTCCTGCCAGCTCTGCAAACATCAGGAACAAATGTATCACTGCCTGGATGTGTAACTGGACACCAGCACTCCGTTCTCCAGATCTTCGATTAAAACTGCTCATTCACTCCAACTCTCAATTGTCACCCCTCCCTGCATACAAATCTTTCCAGTCTCTCTCATCTTCTCACAATTTCAGACCCAGAGTCTCTCTCTCTCTCTCTCTCTCTCTGGCTCATGCTCATTGTCTCCGTCTGGCACATAGTTTCTCTCTGTCTCTCTCTTTCTTTTTGTGCATCTCTCTCTCTCTCTCTCTGTGTTTCTGGTTCTCTGCTTCCCACTCTCCGCTTCACTTTCTCTGTCTCTCTCACTCTTTCTCCCTCTCACTGTCTCTGACTCACACTCTCTCTTTCTCTTTTCTGTGCCTCTCTCTCCCTCTCTCTGTCCCAATCTCTCTCTCTGCTTCATAGAACACAGAACAGTACAGCACAGGAGCAGGCCATTTGGCCCACAAGTCTGTGTTAACTTTATACCATTCTAAACTAATCCCATCTGCTTCCATTCTGAGGAGTTAACTCTGATTTCTGTCCACAGATGCTGCCAGGTCTGCTGAGATATTTCAGCAATTTCCTGGTTTTGTTTCCCATCTGATCTGTATCTCTCTATTCCTTGCTGTTTCACGTATAAATGCCTCTAAATGCTTCTAAGAGTCTAAATGCCTCTTAAATATTGCTCTGGCAGCAAGTTCCAGGAATCTACCACCCTCTATATATAAAACTTACCTCGCACATCCCTTTTAAACTTTCCCCCTCTCACCCTACACCTATGTCCCCTGATACTTAACACTTCCACACTGGGAGAAAGACTCTGACTATCCAGCCTATCCACACCTCTCATAATTTTATATACTTCTATCAGACTGTTCCCCAGCCTTCAATGCTCCAGTGAAAACTATCCAAGTCTGTCCAACCGCTCCTTATAGCTAATACACAGCAATCCAGGCAACATCCTGGTAAACCTTTTCTGCATCCTCTCCTAACCTTCCACACCCTTCCCACAGTGTGATGATCAGAACACTGTACCATACTCCAATTGTGGCCCTAATGCCTTATACAGCTGCAATAGATAACAAGGTGTAGAGCTGGATGAACACAGCAAGTCAGGTAGCATCAGAGGAGCAGGAAAGCTGATGTCTTGGGTCTAGACCCTTCTTCAGAAAATAGACTGCAATAGATTTTGCCAATTTTTATCTTCAATGCCCCAGCTGTTAACTTTACCACCTTATCCACTTGTGTTGGCACTTTCAGGGAGCTATGGACTTACCCCATGATCCCTCTGTGTGTCAACCCTCCTAAGTACCTTGCCATTTACTAATACTTTCCTCTTGTATTTGACCTCCCACAATGCATCACCTGACACTGGTCTGGATTGAACTCCATCTGCCATTTCAATGGCCTACTTTCCAGTTGATCTATGTCCTGCTGTATACTTTGACAGCCTTCTGCACTGTCTATGACTCCAATTTTCATGTCATCTGCAAACTTACTAATCACACCACCTGCATTTTCATCTAAATCAAGAGGGTCCCAGCACTGATCCTTGTGGAACACCACTGGGCATAAACCTCCAGCCAGGAATACACCCCTCCACAACTCCCCTCAGTCTTCTATGACCAAGTCAGTTTTGCTTCTGACAATGGATCACATGTGGCTTAATCTTCTGGGCCAGACTTACATGATTGATCTTGTCAAAAGCTTTACTTTCACTCTCTCTCTGTCTAACTTCCTCCCCATTTCATTCTTTCTTTGTTTTACTCTCTGTTTCACTCTCCATCCCACTCTTTCACTACCTTTCTCCCTATCTATCACTCTCTCTTTCTGTCTCACACTCTCTCTGTTTCACTCACTTTTTCACTTTCTCTGGTTCACTTTCTCTCCATGTGTTTTGCTCTCTGTCTCTCAGTCATTTTTGTCTCTTTCTCACTCTAATTCTGAATCACTCTGTTTCTGTCTCATTTTACATCTTTCTCAGGCATTCTCTGATTTCTGCCAGCTCTCTCTATCCCTTTCTCATTGTCTTGTTCTCTCTCACACTCAATCTCAGCCCTTATTCTCTCTGTCATTCTTTCTCTCTCTCTCTGTATCTCTTTCTCTCTCTCTCTCTCTGTCTCTCTCTCTCTCTCTGTATCTCTCTCTTTGTATCTCTCTCTCTGTCTCTGTCTCTCTCTCTCTCTCTTTCTCTGTCTCTCTCTCTCTCTCACTCTGTCTCTCTTTCTCTCACTCTCTTTCTCTGTTGACACCTGTCTCTTTCTTTCCCACCTTCTCTCACTAGAGCATAAGTTATAGTAGCAGCAGTGGGCCCCCTGGCCCAGTGAGCCTGCTCCTCCATTCAATATGATCATGTCTGATCTTTTTGTGGACTCAGCTCCACCCACACACTCTCTCACCATGACCCTCAATTCCTTCACTGCTCAAAAACCTATCCATCTTTGCCTTAAAAAGCATGCAACAAGATAGCTTCAGCTGCTTCACTGGGCAGGGAATTCCACAGATTCACATCCCTTTGGGTGAAGGAGTTCCTCCACAGCTCAGTCCGAAATTTGCTGACCTTTATTTTGAGACTATGCCCCCTGGATTTAATTTCACTCACCAGTGGAAACAACCTCCCTGCTTCTATCTTATCAATTCCCTTCATACATGTTTCACTAAGATTCCCCCTTCATTCTTCCAAATTCCAAAAATCTCACCCTCTTTCTGTCTCTGTGTTCTTTCTGTTTCCTTTCAAGGATGTGTGTTGAATACTCGATTTCACAATCACTGTCTCTCAATTTCTATTCGCTAAATCTTCTATTATTTTACATTCTCTGCTGTTCTGCCTCAGGGTCTCCACACCAGCTCTTTCCATACAATGGCCTGTAATTTCATTCAACAAGGTCACATCTCCCGATAAGACAAATATTTCTGAAGCCTGTTCCTGGATGAGTGAGAGTGAAGGAGGCGATTGGGAGAAGGGACATCGCTGTGGGCACAGGGTGACTGTGCAAGAGCAGGACACTCAGAAACAGGAGCTGACGGAGGCTGTTCATCAACAAACAGGACCAAGGCAAAGGCCTGGCTGAAATCCAACTGTAAACAGGCAGACATCCAGTCCCAAGATAATAAAATGTGAGGCTGGATGAACACAGCAGGCCAAGCAGCATCTCAGGAGCACAAAAGCTGACGTTTCAGGCCTAGACCCTTCATCAGAGAGGGATCCCCCTCTCTGATGAAGGGTCTAGGCCCGAAACGTCAGCTTTTGTGCTCCTGAGATGCTGCTTGGCCTGCTGTGTTCATCCAGCCTCACATTTTATTATCTTGGAATTCTCCAGCATCTGCAGTTCCCATTATCTCAGACATCCAGTCCCAGCTCTTTCACAGCATTTGTAAACCTGAGTTCTCACCAACTGTGTATGCGGTAACCCCAGGGCACACTCACAGAATGGCCACAGGACACAAACACAACACTGACACTTAGAAAGCCACACCTCCTCAAGACCTGACACACCTTCCGATCTCCATACCACCCCTCCAGCCCCCTAGACCCCCTCCCAATCTCCATACCACTGCTCAAGCCCCATACACCTCCTCCCAAACTCCATACCATCACTCCAGCCCCCTACAACCCCTCCCAATCTCAATACCATCCCTCCAGCCCCCTACATCCCTCCCAATCTCCACACCATCCCTCCAGCCCCTTACACTCCCTCCCGATTTTCATACCACCCCTCCAGCCTCCTAACCCCCTCCCGATTGCTACGACCCCTCCAACTCCTACACCCCCTCCCTATCTCTGTAACTCCCTCCAGCCCCTACACCCCCTCTCTATCTCTGTAACCACCTCCAGCCCCCATACCCATGCCTATCTCTGTAACCTCCTCCAGCCCCCTACACCCCCTCCCTATCTCTGTAACACCCTCCAGCCCCTACACCCCCTTCCTAACTCTGTAGCCCCCTTCAGCCCCTACACCCCCTCCCTATCTCTGTAACCTCCTCCAGCCCCCTACACCCCCTCCCTATCTCTGTAACACCCTCCAGCCCCTACACCCCCTTCCTAACTCTGTAGCCCCCTTCAGCCCCTACACCCCCTCCCTATCTCTGTAACCCCCTCCAGCCCCTACACCCCTCCCTATCTCTGTAACCCCCTCCAGCCCCTACACCCCTCCCTATCTCTGTAACCCCCTCCAGCCCCTACACCCCCTCCCTATCTCTGTAACTCCCTCCAGCCCCTACACCCCCTCCCTATCTCTGTAACCCCCTCCAGCCCCTACACCCCCTCCCTATCTCTGTAACCCCCTCCAGCCCCTACACCCCTCCCTATCTCTGTAACCCCCTCCAGCCCCTACACCCCCTCCCTATCTCTGTAACCCCCTCCAGCCCCTACACCCCCTCCCTATCTCTGTAACTCCCTCCAGTCCCTACACCCCCTCCCTATCTCTGTAACCTCCTCCAGCCCCCTACACCCCCTTCCTAACTCTGTAACACCCTCCAGCCCCTACACCCCCTCCCTATCTCTGTAACCTCCTCCAGCCCCCTACACCCCCTCCCTATCTCTGTAACCCCCTCCAGCCCCTACACCCCCTCCCTATCTCTGTAACCCCCTCCTACCACCTACTCTGCTCTCTATCTCTTTGGTTTCCCCCGTGCCGTACAATTGTCCCTCTGCGATGGTCACTGTTACCGATACTGTCATGGACAGATGCAACTGCAGCTGGCAGTTAGTAAGGATGAGGTCGGGTATGTTTGTCCCTCTTGTTAGTTCCCTCACCATCTGCCGCTGACCCAGTATAGCAGCTCTGTCCTTTAGGACCGGACCAGCTTGATCGGTAGTACTGCTGCCGAGCCACTCTTGGTGCTGGACGTTGAAATTCCCCACCCAGAGTACATTTTGTGCCCTTGCCATCCTCAGTGCTTCCTCTAAGTGTTGTTCAACATGGAGGAGGACTGAGTCATCAGCTGAGGTGAGTGGTAATCAGCTGGAGGTTTCCTTGCCCATGTTTAACTTGAGGCCATGAGACTTCATGGGGTCTGAAGTCAATGTTGAGGACTCCTGGAGCAATGCCCTCCCGAAACTATACAGCTGTGCTGGCACCTCTGCTGGGTCTGTCCTGCCCATGGGATAGGACATACCCAGGGATGGTGATGGTAGTATCTGGGACATTGTCTGTAAGGTATGATTCTGTGAGTATGACTATGTCAGGCTGTTGCTTAACTCAAAGATAGAACATAGAACAATAAAGCACAGGAACGGGCCCTTTGGCCCACAGTGTTGTGCCTAACACGATGCCAAAAGAGACTAATCCCTTCTGCCTGACCTTGGTCCCTACCTTCCAAATCCATGTGCCTCTCTAAAAGCCTCACAATACTACCATCATATCTGCCTCCGCTCCCCTCCCCCTACCACCGTTTGGCACTGCATTCCACACTCCTACCGCTCTCTGTCTAAAAAAAAACTTGCCCCTCACATCTCCTTTGAGCTTTCCCTCTCTCACTTTAAATTCATGCCCCTCATATTAGACATTTCAACTTTGGGAAAAAGATTCTGGTCATCAACTGTACGTTTGCATCTCATACTTTTACAGACTTGGGTCAAGAGTCCCCTCAGCCTCTGCTGCTCCAGAGAAAATAACCTGAGTTTTTCTAGCCTCTCCTTACGGCTCATACTTTCTAATGCAGGCAGCGTCCTGCTAAACCTCATCTGTACCTTCTCCAAAACCTGCACATCCTTCCTGTCATCTGGTGACCAGAACTAAACACAATACTCTAAGTGAGACAACTCTCAGTACTAGATACCTCTCCTAACGTTGGCACTAGACTCCCCATTTTGACGAGGTAACAAGGCAGTGTTAGCAGGGCTGTTTGTCCATCTTCGACGATGCCAGGGGATCTGTCCAATTTCATTCCTTTTATGAGACTTCCAAGTAAATGATGTAGCTGAATCCTTGCTTGGCTACTTCAGAGAGCAGTTAAGAATCATTCTGGGTAAGCGAATGCACACAGACAGCACAAACGAAGCAAGGGAATACATGTTGGGCAGTAGGACCCTGGGAAGGATCGAGGATCAGAGGGGACATGGTGTGCACACTCACCGGTCCCTTAAGGTATCAGGCCAGGTGTATGAAGTGGCTCAGAGGCTGATAGGAACATTTACCTTCATTAGCCCAGAGTTTGAGAACAGGGAGGTGATACTGAAACTGTTATCAAATATCAGTTAGGCCACAGTGAGAGCATTATGTGTAGTTCTGGAATCCACGTTATCAGAGGGATGTGATAGCACTGGGACAGGGTGCAGAGGGAGACTTACCAGGATATTGCCTTAGGGGCTGGAGAGTTTCAGTGATGGAGAGAGATTGGACAGACTGGATTCACCAGTTTTAAAAACTCCCAACCCCAGCCTCATCCCATGACCAAGCCTCCTTGTTATCCCACCTCATTGACCTGACACAACCTGTCCATCTTCTGTCCCACCATTCCGCCCCTCCCACCACTGCACTCACCTATCACCATCCTACCTACCCCACTCCTCCTGTCCCTATCTTTTTCTGAACTCCCTTCCCCATCCCCCATTTCTGAAGAAGGGTCCTGACCCAAAACGTCAGCTCTCCTGCTCCTCTGATGCTGCCTGGCCTGCTGTGTTCCTCCAGCTCCACACTGTGTTATCTCAGACTCCAGCTCTCTCTTGGACAAAGTGGGGTTGTTTTCCTTAGAGCAGAGGAGATTGAGCGGGGAGGGGGCATGACTGAGATGGATAACATCAGGAGGGGCATAAATCGGGAGAAACCTTTCCTGTTGATGGAGGGATCAATGATGTGGGGAGTGGCATAGATTGAGGGTAAGGGGCAGGAGGTTTAGAGAGGATGTGAGGAAAAGCGTTTTCACTCAGTAGGGTGGTGGAGAATCTGGAACTCCCTGCCTGTCAGGGTGAGAGAGACAGAAACCCTCATCACATTGCAGAAGGATTTAGATGTGATACCAAGGGTATGGGCCAAATGCTGGAGAAATGGGATCTAGATAATTAGATGGCTATTTTTGATCGGAGTTGTTGGGTCAAAGGGTCATTGAGTGTGCTGTAGACTTCTAGGACTGTGGCCCCATTGCTGTGAGTCTGGAGTCATATGTAGGCCCAGACTAGGCAAGGGGACAGTTTTCCCTTCCCTAAAAGACATTTAGTGAACTCTAAGGGATTTGCCTGACAATCTGGTGGCCTTGTGGCACCATTCCAGACCATGTTCCAGATTTGAGAATGAATTGAATATAAAATCCCCAAACCCCAGCTGTGCCAGTAGGATTTGAAGCTAAATCATTAGAGAATTAGGCCTGTTGTCTGGATTAGCAAGCCTCAGTGTTTCTGCAGTGGGCCTTTGTGAAGAGAGGTTAACTCAGTGGGTTCTTGGGGACCGCAGCCGTTTGCGTGAGGAATCCCTGGGTCAGACTGGGTTTGTAGATCCGGGATCTGAGAGGATTATGTGATCAGGAGTGCCTCGTGAGCTGCTGCAAGATAATTCAGTCTGTGTCAGTGAGTGTGTGAGAGAGATAGAGACGTGGAGAAGAGTGGAGACTGATACAACTTTGCACAATGGTGAGTGTTCCACAAATTTCAGAGGGATTTAGCCTAATACATTATATCTCCGAGGATCAAAACAGTCAGAAGAGAGGGAGGAAACTGGGGATTGGGTGGCACACGACTGGTCGCTATGAGGAGAGAAGGGAGGTGGCTCCATTTCTGCCCAATAGTCTCCCATTGGAAGGCAGAACTGTCTCTTTGAAATTGTGCAGGTTAAGGAGAGATTTGCTACCATGGGAGAGGGAGCTAGGCTCCTCAGCTCTGCAGAGAGCGCGGTGAATGTTACCAGGAGGGTAACTGGAAAGTGCCAGCAGAGACGGTAACCCACAGGATTCCATTTTCCAATTTTGAACAGGCAGGAACGGGCGGGTGCAGGAAATTTGTTGCCATTCCCAAGAGTTGGTAATGATCGGGTTGCAATGGGGGATATTTGAAGGGGAGGAATGTGGAGAGCGCTGAAGAGGTGGCAGAGGTGTGAAACCCTTTTGCCTAAGGCCCGACACAGATTGGGAAGGGCTGAATAGCCTGCTCTGTATCAGCCCTCAAAAAGCAAAGCTCTCCATCTGGGCCACACTGCCAGGAGGGTGGCATTATTTATTGGGCTTTGGGATTGTAACTTTTGCCAGAGTTGAAATGTCTAATACTAGGGGCATGCATTTAAGGTGAGAGAGGGATAAAGTTCAAAGTGGATGTGAGGGGCAAGTATTTTACACAAAGAGTGGTAGGAGTGTGAATGCAGTGCCAGGGGGTGGGGGTGGAAGCAGATACAATAGGACCATTTAAGGAACTTTTAGCTAAGCTCATGAATATGCAAGGAATGAAGGGATATGGACCAAGGGCAGCCAGAAGGGTTTAGTTTCATTTGGTTTCATGTTCGGCACAACATTGTGGGCTGAAGGGACCGTTCCTGTGCTCCACAGTTCAATGTTCTATGTTTTATAGTTGGGTCCTTTCAGTTCAGTAACAAACTGATAAAAGGTCAAAATCCCAGATTTCCCAACGGATTCTCCTCATCACATTTCACCAGTTCCCCTGGTTTGCACTCCCTACATTTCCTGCCAATCTTCCCTCATTGCCAATACCTTACCCCTTCCACCATGAGCTTTCAGTTTCCCCAATAAACTTCATTGTTGCACCTTATCATAGAATCATACCACACAGAAACAGGCCCTTTGGCCCAACCAGCCCTTTATCCCAAACTTAACTCATCCCACCTGCCTGCTCCTAACCCATATCCCTCCAAACCTTTCCTATTCATGCACTTATCCAAATATCTTTTAAATGTTGTAGCTGTACCCACATCCAGCTCTTCCTCTCGAAGCTCATTCCACGCATGAATGGCTCGCTGTGTAAAAGATTTGTGCCACAGCTTTTTTAAATCTCTCTCCTCTCACGTTAAAAATATAAACAATAGTCTTGAAAACCCCCAGCCTAGGAAGAAGACACCCTCTACACCCCTTATTCATACCGCTCATTAATTTATAAACCTCTATAAGATCACCCCTCAATCGCCAATGCTCCAGGGAAAAACGTTCCAGCCTATTTAGCCTTCTGGAAATCTCCATCCTGTACATGTCCAGGTTCCCTTTTACATACAGCACATGTTACCCCTTCAAAGAGTGCCAATAAATTACTTAAACATCGTTTCAATTTGACAATATTGCCTCTTCCAAATTACCTTGATTTTTTATAAGTGGACAGATAGGATCACTTTTGTAATTAATTTTAACATTTCCCCTATAATGGCCTATAGTTTGCTGTTTCCTGCCTCCCTCTTGAATACATTTAAAGGGTTTGAGCTACTGGGAGAGGCTGAATAGGCTGGGGCTATTTTCCCTGCAGTGTCAGAGGCTGAGGGGTAACCTTATAGGTGTTTGGAGAATCATGAGGGACGTGTATAGTGTGAATAGCCAAGGTCTTTTCCCCAGGGTCGGGGGGCCCAAAACAAGAAGGCACAGTTTTAGGGTGAGAGGGGAGAGATTTAAAAGGGACCTGAGGGGCAACTTTTTCACACAGAGGGTGGTGTGTGTATGGAGTGAGCTGCCAGACGAAGTGGTGGAGGCTGGTACAGTTACAGCATTTAAAAGGCATCTGGGCTGGTATATGGATAGGAAGTGTCTGGAGGGATTTGGGCCAAATTTTGGCAAAGAGGGGTAGGTTAATTGAGGATGTCTAGTGGACAAGTTGGACCAAAGGGTCTGTTTCCATACAGTATAGCCCCATGACTCTATATTTCCAGTCTGATGGAACCTTTCATGAATCTAATACATTTTGAAAAATTAACACCATTGCACCCACCACCTTATTAACCATCTCTTTTACGAGCTTCGGGTGAGACTTGTCAGGCCACAACTCCATCAGTTCGCTCAGTCCAGTCACCTCACTTCAGCTCTCATCTCAATCCAATGCATTAACTTCTCTCTCTCCCTGGGTGCTGTCTGACACTCTGTGAACTCCAGCATTTGTTGTTTTCAGTACAGGTTCCAGCATCTGCCGTAATTTGCTCCCACTTCCCAGTTGTGAAGGTCGCTCGCCTTCAGCCCCCTGTGTCTGTGCTAGCCCTTTCTGCTCATCGTTCGTAGCATTTGCCACTTCTCCAGAACTCTGCAAGTCTCTCCCCTTCAAATATCTCTACAGTTCTCCCTTGGAAGTTGGAAGATTTTGTCACTTCTGTCTCCGTTCCATTCTCCCTGCCACTCCTGGTTTACAGTTATTACAATAAATGGCTTTTATATTCTGTATAGTGAAGACAGAAGCAAAATATGTAATCATTTTATCCTCTCACTCACTCTCCACCCTCATTCTCTTGAAACCAATATTCACTTTACTGACTCCTTCTCAATACTCACACTGACCCTTGTTTCCAATCAGTTAGAAATTTTGGTTTTGCATTTGTAGTGTCCTCCCAAGCTTTAATTTCTGGCTCCTTTTTAAGTCCATTCATCTGAATTAAAATTCATCTTTGTGCAATCATATTGTGGGTTATGGCACAGTGTGGTGGTGCCCTTACACCTGGGCTGAGAGAGACAAAAATATTTTTCCTTAGGTTTACTATTTTCCCTGATTTCTTTAGATAGTGTGGAGTGGGTGCCCCTATTGATCTTTCCCTTGTCCTTGAATTTTGTTCAGTGCAGCTCGCACTGCTTTCATGGTCGAATAGTCACCCTCATTTAGGTTTGAAACACTGCTCTCAGGCTTGATTTCCTCCCTTTCAGTTTAGACATAAGATACAATTATATTGTGACTGCTGCTACTCAGAGGTCACTTTCCTCTGAGGTTATTAATTAATCCCACCCTATTACATTAAACTAAATCAAATGCCCTCCGATTGGGTCCTGGGTACGCTGATTTAAGAAACTACCTCAAAGGAATTCAATGAACTCCCTGCCCAGGCAAGTCTGACGTTTCCAGGTTCTAGGTTGATTGGAATCATCCATTATCAATAAATTACTTAAACATCGTTTCAATTTGACAATATTGCCTCTTCCAAATTACCTTGATTTTTCAACACCCACTATCTGCCACCTTCTCCCCCAATTGTTCCTCTTCTCCACTCATGCTGATTCCACATCCTGATCTCTTGAACTAAGGTTGTGCCTAACTACTGCACAAATGCCGTCCTTGTTAAATAGTGCTCCATCTTTCCCCACCTCCCAATTCTTCATGGATCAGATCAACCCTTCAATATCCAGGATCCAATTGTTGTCATCCTGAAACTGTGTCTCCATAATGTCTATCAGATCATGTTCATTAACTTCAACCTATTTGTTTATTTTGTTAGGAAAGCTCCCCACATCCAGTTACAGAGCCTTAGTTTGTCATATTGTTATTTTTATCACATCTAGTCTTGATTGTTGGGACATTGCCAGTTTTCTCTGGCCCTCATTTCCCATAATTCCCTTTCTTACCTTGTCTCTCCATTTTGAAGTACCGCATCAAAAAAGATTTACCAGCATGTTGCCAGGGTTGGAGGGTTTGAGCTGTCGGGAGAGGCTGAATATTATGGGGCTATTTTCCCTGCGGCATCAGAAGCTGAGGAGGGAACTTATAAAATCATGAGAGGCATGGATGGGGCGAAGAGCGAAGGTCTTTTCCCCAGGGTAGGGGAGTCTAAAACTAGAGGGCCATGAGGTTAAGGTGAGAGGGGAAAGATTTAAAACAAACCTAAGGGGTAACTTTTTCCACAAAGAGGGTGGTGCATGTGTGGAATGAGCTGCCAGAGGAAGTGGTGGAGGCTGGTACAGTTACAACATTTAAAAGGCATTTGGAAGTGAATAGGAAGGGTTTAGAGGGATATGGATGAAATGCTGACAAATGGGACTAGATTAATTTAGGATATCATGAACTAATTGGGCCAAAGAGTCTGTTCCAATGCTGTACAACTCCATGACTCTACCTTCCCATGTTTGACACCTTGCTCTCAATGTTTTGTCGAAAGCCCTGTCTACTTTCCTAAGAACGTGTTTTGTAAGAAACACTGTCCGCAGCACAGTTCATCCTCACAGAACGACCTGCCCTTTATCAGCTCTTGTACTTGTGTTCCATTAATCAGAGCCCAATCTCTCTGCTCTGTAATTTTACCTGACCTACGCTGACTTGTACGCAGCTTGTTATAATCCAGAGATTTCACATGTGAACTTAGTGCCCACTTCCTCTCTGTGCGTAGAGTTTCCTTCCTGGTTCCAACTCTGGCATTGGTGCCTGCATCGCAACTGGACGCTTCCCCTCCCACTGTTAGTCATCGTCCAGCCCAGAACTGATGCTGTGAACACTGGCACTGGACAATGTCTGGACTCACACACTCATTTCTGAACGCGCCCCCCCCATCCCCCCAGTGACTAGGTTGTACGGTGTGCAGTTTGGGCCTCCTTATCTGAGAAAGGACGTTCTTGCTACAGCGGGAGTGAGCCAAAGGCTGATTCCTGGGATGGAGGGTCTGACAGAAGAAGGGAGGCGGGATCCGTTAGAATTATATTCATGGGAGATTAGGAGAATCTCATAGAAACCTATAACATTCCAACAGGGCTAGATGGGAGTAAACACAGGAAGGATGATCCCAAAGACTGAGGAGTCCAATAGCAGAAGTCACAGACTCATGATACAGGATAGGCCATTTTGGACTGAGTTGAAGAGAAATGCCTTCACTCCGAGAGTGGGGAATCCTCCACCACAGAAAGCAGCTGAGGCAATTGAAAACAGCGAATGTGTTCAAGAAGGAGTAAGATCTAATTTTTAAGGGTAAAAGAATTAAAAGGTATGGGGAGAGCGTGGGAACAGAACTTGGATGATTAAATATAGAAGCATGGTCGAAGGGCCCGCTCCTCCTCCTATTTTCTGTCTTTCTATACACTACATTTCTTTGGCTCCTTTTTAAGGACTTCCAGTACCATTGTGTCATTTAGCTCATCCACCAAACAGCCAAGCTATGAGAAACAGAAAGCTTAGCAGAAGCAGAGACTCTGACTCCCTAGATCCCCTCTACCATGTTCATGGGACGGCCCCGTCTTTCTATTTTGTGTTTTTAAACTGGAACGAGAAAGAGCTAGTTTAAAATCTGGGTTTGAAAGGGCAGCTGCATGTGAAGTGTTTGGAACTGCGAACAAGTGACAGACAGAGAGAGAGGGAGAGGGAGAGAGAAGTATTCAGCTCTGCCCCAGCTCTGGAGTCTGTCTGTTCTCTGCAGTCAAACATGACTGTAAACCTGAAGAACATCAGCTAACCTTTACTGTAACAGTTGTTGTGACTGTGACTTTCAGCTGATGAGCCCAATATTTTGTATAAATGCAGGAGACACCCTGTGCCTCTTGCAAACCAGCACAAACATTCAGAGTGTAATAATAAAACACTTCTGCAGCAAAGTCCAGACTGTAAGAAGAGTGATAAGGACTATCTCCACAATCCAACCAAGGAACAAAGACTGATCTGTCATTCCATTTTTCTCCTCTCTGTCCAGAACCAATTTAACCTTGTCCATTTGTCCATCAATCTGTGTGCAAAGGGGAGTTTAGAAGGGGCTTAAAAGATTAATTTGGATTCTAATATGATAATGGTTTATAATTGTTTGATTTAATGGTTACGAGTGGCAATTACTCTTCAGTTCTGTACCTGATCTGTGTTTTCTGCTGCTCTAGGTCTAAAAGAAAGGTGAGTTTGGGGAATATTGTATCCTTTATCAAACCATTAAACTTCTGTGATGGGCTGCAGCATGCTACCCAGTGAGTCATAATGAGATTTGCGGCTGTATTCGGATCAGGGGAAATGACGATTTGGTATTCGTGGCTCGTACAGGTTAATAAAGAGTGCCAGTTTCTAGCCTGTGTTTAAAGCATTGCATTGGAAACAGCAAAGGATTCCCTGCAGGTGGCAGAGATGTCTCTGACAGCCTTAAGGGAAATTTCAAAAGATAGCATAGACGACTTTGAGATAAAGGAGAGACAGATACTGCTTTGAGAGCAGGTGGCAGATAGAAAGGGTCATTCTCTAAAGGAAAGGTAACTGCTTTTCAAAGGAAACATTTAAATTCACAAACATAAAAAAGAAGTCAGGTACTGCTCAACTGACCTGATCAGAAGGATTTACAATTCAGTCCAGAGGGTTCTGATTACAGAGGGTAAGAATATCCCTGCGTTCAGGGTGAGGGTCACTGTACAGTATCTCTGTGTATTCTGGGTGAGGGTCACTGTACAGAGTATTTATGTATTCAGGGTGAGGGTCACTGTACAGAGTCTCTGTGTATTCAGGGTGAGGGTCACTGAACAGTATCGCAGCGTATTCAGGGTGAGGGTCACTGTACAGTATCTCTGTGTATTCAGGGTGAGGGTCACTGTACAGAGTATTTATGTATTCAGGGTGAGGGTCACTGTACAGAGTCTCTGTGTATTCAGGGTGAGGGTCACTGAACAGTATCGCAGCGTATTCAGGGTGAGGGTCACTGTACAGTATCTCTGTGTATTCAGGGTGAGGGTCACTGTACAGTATCTCTGTGTATTCTGGGTGAGGGTCACTGTACAGAGTATTTATGTATTCAGGGTGAGGGTCACTGTACAGAGTCTCTGTGTATTCAGGGTGAGGGTCACTGAACAGTATCGCAGCGTATTCAGGGTGAGGGTCACTGTACAGTATCTCTGTGTATTCAGGGTGAGGGTCACTGTACAGTATCTCTGTGTATTCAGGGTGAGGGTCACTGTACAGAGTATTTATGTATTCAGGGTGAGGGTCACTGTACAGAGTCTCTGTGTATTCAGGGTGAGGGTCACTGAACAGTATCGCAGCGTATTCAGGGTGAGGGTCACTGTACAGTATCTCTGTGTATTCAGGGTGAGGGTCACTGTACAGTATCTCTGTGTATTCAGGGTGAGGGTCACTGTACAGAGTCCCTGTGTATTCAGAGTGAGAGTCACTGTACAGTATCTCTGTGTATTCAGGGTGAGGGTCACTGTACAGTATCTCTGTGTATTCAGGGTGAGGGTCACTGTACAGTGTCTGTGTATTCAGGGTGAGGATCACTGTACAGTATCTCTGCGCATTCAGGGTGAGGGTCACTGTACAGTATCTCTGCGTATTCAGGGTGAGGGTCACTGTACAGGATTTCTATGTATTCAGGGTGAGGGTCACTGTATAGAATCTCTATGTATTCAGGTGAGGGTCACTGTACAGTATCTCTGTGTATTAAGGGTGAGGGTCACTGTACAGAGACTCTGTGTATTCAGGGTGAGGGTCATTGTACAGTATCACTGTGTATTCAGGGTAAGGGTCACTGTATAGAATCTCTATGTATTCAGGGTGAGGGTCATTGTACAGTATCTGTGTGTATTCAGTGTGAGGGTCACTGTACAGTATCTCTGTGTATTGAGGGTGAGGGTCACTGTAAAGTATCTTTGTGTATTCAGGGTGAGGGTCACTGTACAGTGTCCCTGTGTATTCAGGGTGTGGGTCACTGTACAGATTCTCTGTGTATTCAGGGTGAGGGTAACTGTACGAAGTCTCTGTGTATTCAGGGTGAGGGTCACTGTTCAGTATCTCTGTGTATTCAGGGTGAGGGTCACTGTACAGAGTCTGTGTGTATTCAGGGTGAAGGACACTGTACAGAGTCTGTGTGTATTCAGGGTGAGGGTCACTGTTCAGAGTCTGTGTGTATTCAGGGTGAGGGTCACTGTACAGAGTCTGTGTGTATTCAGGGTGAGGGTCACTGTACAGTGTCTCTGTGTACTCAGGGCGAGGGTCACTGAACAGAGCCCCTGTGTATTCAGGGTGAGGATCACTGTACAGAGTCTCTGTGTATTCAGGGTGAGGGCCACTGTACTGAGTCTGTGTGTATTCAGGGTGAGGACCACTGAACAGAGCCCCTGTGTATTCAGGGTCAGGGCCACTGTACAGAATCTCTGTGTACTCAGGGTGAGGGACATTGAACAGAGGCCCTTTGTATTCAGGATGAGGGTCACTGTACAGGATCTCAGTGTATTCAGGGTAGGGTCACTGTCCAGAGTCTCTGTGTATTCAGGGTGTGGCCCAGTGTAGAGTCTGGGTGTATTCAGGGTCAGGGCCACTGTACAGAGTCTCTGTGTACTCAGGGTGAGGGACATTGAACAGAGCCCCTGTGTATTCAGGGTGAGGGTCACTGTACAGTATCTCAGTGTATGCAGGGTGAGGGTCACTGTACAGTATCTCTGCGTATTCAGGCCGAGGGTCACTGTACAGTATCTCTGTGTATTCAGGGTGAGGGTCACTGTACAGTATCTCTGCGTATTCAGGCCGAGGGTCACTGTACAGTATCTCTGTGTATTCAGAGTGAGAGTCACTGTACAGTATCTCTGTGTATTCAGGGTGAGGGTCACTGTACAGTATCTCTGTGTATTCAGGGTGAGGGTCACTGTACAGTGTCTGTGTATTCAGGGTGAGGATCACTGTACAGTATCTCTGCGCATTCAGGGTGAGGGTCACTGTACAGTATCTCTGCGTATTCAGGGTGAGGGTCACTGTACAGGATTTCTATGTATTCAGGGTGAGGGTCACTGTATAGAATCTCTATGTATTCAGGTGAGGGTCACTGTACAGTATCTCTGTGTATTAAGGGTGAGGGTCACTGTACAGAGACTCTGTGTATTCAGGGTGAGGGTCATTGTACAGTATCACTGTGTATTCAGGGTAAGGGTCACTGTATAGAATCTCTATGTATTCAGGGTGAGGGTCATTGTACAGTATCTGTGTGTATTCAGTGTGAGGGTCACTGTACAGTATCTCTGTGTATTGAGGGTGAGGGTCACTGTAAAGTATCTTTGTGTATTCAGGGTGAGGGTCACTGTACAGTGTCCCTGTGTATTCAGGGTGTGGGTCACTGTACAGATTCTCTGTGTATTCAGGGTGAGGGTAACTGTACGAAGTCTCTGTGTATTAAGGGTGAGGGTCACTGTTCAGTATCTCTGTGTATTCAGGGTGAGGGTCACTGTACAGAGTCTGTGTGTATTCAGGGTGAAGGACACTGTACAGAGTCTGTGTGTATTCAGGGTGAGGGTCACTGTACAGAGTCTGTGTGTATTCAGGGTGAGGGTCACTGTACAGAGTCTGTGTGTATTCAGGGTGAGGGTCACTGTACAGTGTCTCTGTGTACTCAGGGCGAGGGTCACTGAACAGAGCCCCTGTGTATTCAGGGTGAGGATCACTGTACAGAGTCTCTGTGTATTCAGGGTGAGGGCCACTGTACTGAGTCTGTGTGTATTCAGGGTGAGGACCACTGAACAGAGCCCCTGTGTATTCAGGGTCAGGGCCACTGTACAGAATCTCTGTGTACTCAGGGTGAGGGACATTGAACAGAGGCCCTTTGTATTCAGGATGAGGGTCACTGTACAGGATCTCAGTGTATTCAGGGTAGGGTCACTGTCCAGAGTCTCTGTGTATTCAGGGTGTGGCCCAGTGTAGAGTCTGGGTGTATTCAGGGTCAGGGCCACTGTACAGAGTCTCTGTGTACTCAGGGTGAGGGACATTGAACAGAGCCCCTGTGTATTCAGGGTGAGGGTCACTGTACAGTATCTCAGTGTATGCAGGGTGAGGGTCACTGTACAGTATCTCTGCGTATTCAGGCCGAGGGTCACTGTACAGTATCTCTGTGTATTCAGGGTGAGGGTCACTGTACAGTATCTCTGTGTATTCAGGGTGAGGGTCACTGTACAGAGCCTCTGTGTATTCAGGGTCAGAGCCACTGTACAGAGTCTCTGTGTACTCAGGGTGAGGGCTCTGTTCAGTGGCCCTCACCCTGAGTACACAGAGACTCTGTGTATTCAGGGTGAGGGTCACTGTACAGGATCTCAGCGTATTCAGGGTGAGGGTCACTGTACAGCGTCTCTGTGTATTCAGGGTGAGGCCCAGTGTAGAGTCTGGGTGTATTCAGGGTGAGAGTCACTGTACAGAGTCTCTGTGTATTCCGGGCGAGGGTCACTGTACAGTGTCTCTGTGTATTCAGGGCGAGGGTCACTGTACAGAGCCCCTGTGTATTTTGGGTGAGGGCCACTGTACAGCGGCTCTGTGCATTCAGGGTGAGGGTCACTGTACAGTATCTCAGTGTATTCAGGGCGAGGGTCACTGTACAGTATCTCTGTGTATTCACGGCGAGGGTCAATGTACAGTATCTCTGTGTATTCAGGGTGACAGTCACTGTACAGTATCTCTGTGTATTCAGGGTGAGGGTCACTGTACAGAGTCTCTGTGTATTCAGGGTAAGGGTCACTGTACAGTATCTCTGTGTATTCAGGGCGAGGGTCAATGTACAGTATCTCTGTGTATTCAGGGCGACAGTCACTGTACAGTATCTCTGTGTATTCAGGGTGAGGGTCACTGTACAGAGTCCCTGTGTATTCAGGGTGAGGGTCACTGTACAGAGCCTCTGTGTATTCAGGGTGAGGACCACTGAACAGAGCCCCTGTGTATTCAGAGTGAGGGTCACTGTACAGTGTCTCTGTGTATTCAGGGTGAGGGTCACTGTACAGAGTCTCTGTGTATTCAGGGTAAGGGTCACTGTACAGAGTCTCTGTGTATTCAGGGTGAGGGTCACTGTACAGAGTCTCTGTGTATTCAGGGTGAGGGTCACTGTTCAGTATCTCTGTGTATTCAGGGTGAGGGTCACTGTACAGAGTCTCTGTGTATTCTGGGTGAGGGTCACTGTACAGTATCTCTGTGTATTCAGGGCGAGGGTCACTGTACAGTATCTCTGTGTATTGAGGGTGAGGGTCACTGTACAGAGTTCCTGTGTATTCATGGTGAGGGTCACTGTACAGAGCCTCTGTGTATTCAGGGTGAGGACCACTGAACAGAGCCCCTGTGTATTCAGAGTGAGGGTCCCTGTACAGTGTCTCTGTGTATTCAGGGTGAGGGTTACTATACAGTATGTCTGTGTATTCAGGGTGAGGGTCACTGTACAGTATCTCTGTGTATTCAGGGTAAGGGTCACTGTACAGTATCTCAGCGTATTCTGGGTGAGGGTCACTGTACAGTATCTCTGTGTATTCAGGGTAAGGGTCACTGTACAGTATCTCAGCGTATTCAGGGCGAGGGTCACTGTACAGTGTCTGTGTATTCAGGGTGAGGGTCACTGTACAGTATCTCTGTGTATTCAGGGTGAGGGTCACTGTACAGACTCTGTGTATATTCAGGGTGAGGGTCACTGTACAGTGTCTCTGTGTATTCAGGGTGAGGATCACTGTACAGTATCTCTGCGCATTCAGGGTGAGGGTCACTGTACAGTATCTCTGCGTATTCAGGGTGAGGGTCACTGTACAGGATTTCTATGTATTCAGGGTGAGGGTCACTGTATAGAATCTCTATGTGTTCAGGTGAGGGTCACTGTACAGTATCTCTGTGTATTAAGGGTGAGGGTCAGTGTACAGAGACTCTGTGTATTCAGGGTGAGGGTCATTGTACAGTATCACTGTGTATTCAGGGTGAGGGTCACTGTATAGAATCTCTATGTATTCAGGGTGAGGGTCATTGTACAGTATCTGTGTGTATTCAGTGTGAGGGTCACTGTACAGTATCTCTGTGTATTGAGGGTGAGGGTCACTGTAAAGTATCTTTGTGTATTCAGGGTGAGGGTCACTGTACAGTGTCCCTGTGTATTCAGGGTGAGGGTCACTGTACAGATTCTCTGTGTATTCAGGGTGAGGGAAACTGTACGAAGTCTCTGTGTATTCAGGGTGAGGGTCACTGGGCAGTATCTCTGTGTATTCAGGGTGAGGGTCACTGTACAGAGTCTGTGTGTATTCAGGGTGAAGGTCACTGTACAGAGTCTGTGTGTATTCAGGGTGAGGGTCACTGTTCAGAGTCTGTGTGTATTCAGGGTGAGGGTCACTGTACAGAGTCTGTGTGTATTCAGGGTGAGGGTCACTGTACAGAGTCTGTGTGTATTCAGGGTGAGGGTCACTGTACAGTGTCTCTGTGTACTCAGGGCGAGGGTCACTGAACAGAGCCCCTGTGTATTCAGGGTGAGGATCACTGTACAGAGTCTCTGTGTATTCAGGGTGAGGGCCACTGTACTGAGTCTGTGTGTATTCAGGGTGAGGACCACTGAACAGAGCCCCTGTGTATTCAGGGTCAGGGCCACTGTACAGAGTCACTGTGTACTCAGGGTGAGGGACATTGAACAGAGGCCCTTTGTATTCAGGGTGAGGGTCACTGTACAGGATCTCAGTGTATTCAGGGTGCGGGTCACTGTCCAGAGTCTCTGTGTATTCAGGGTGAGGCCCAGTGTAGAGTCTGGGTGTATTCAGGGTCAGGGCCACTGTACAGAGTCTCTGTGTACTCAGGGTGAGGGACATTGAACAGAGCCCCTGTGTATTCAGGGCGAGGGTCAATGTACAGTATCTCTGTGTATTCAGGGTGACAGTCACTGTACAGTATCTCTGTGTATTCAGGGTGAGGGTCACTGTACATTATCTCTGTGTATTCAGGGTGAGGGTCACTGTACAGAGCCTCTGTGTATTCAGGGTCAGAGCCACTGTACAGAGTCTCTGTGTACTCAGGGTGAGGGCCACTGAACAGAGCCCCTGTGTATTCAGGGTGAGGGTCACTGTACAGGATCTCAGCGTATTCAGGGTGAGGGTCACTGTACAGCGTCTCTGTGAATTCAGGGTGAGGCCCAGTGTAGAGTCTGGGTGTATTCAGGGTGAGAGTCACTGTACAGAGTCTCTGTGTATTCCGGGCGAGGGTCACTGTACAGAGTCTGTGTGTATTCAGGGTGAGGGTCACTGTACAGAGTCTCTGTGTATTCAGGGCGAGGGTCACTGTACAGTGTCTCTGTGTATTGAGGCTGAGGGTCACTGTACAGAGCCCCTGTGTATTTTGGGTGAGGGCCACTGTACAGCGGCTCTGTGCATTCAGGGTAAGGGTCACTGTACAGTATCTCAGTGTATTCAGGGCGAGGGTCACTGTACAGTATCTCTGTGTATTCAGGGTGACAGTCACTGTACAGTATCTCTGTGTATTCAGGGTGAGGGTCACTGTACAGAGTCCCTGTGTATTCAGGCTGAGGGTCACTGTACAGAGCCCCTGTGTATTTTGGGTGAGGGCCACTGTACAGCGTCTCTGTGTATTCAGGGTGAGGGTCACTGAACAGAGTCCCTGTGTATTCAGAGTGAGGGTCACTGTACAGTGTCTCTGTGTATTTGAGGGTGAGGATCACTGAACAGTATCTCAGTGTATTCAGGGTGAGGGTCACTGTACAGTATCTCTGCGTATTCAGGGCGAGGGTCACTGTACAGTATCTCTGTGTATTCAGGGCGAGGGTCAATGTACAGTATCTCTGTGTATTCAGGGTGACAGTCACTGTACAGTATCTCTGTGTATTCAGGGTGAGGGTCACTGTACAGAGTCCCTGTGTATTCAGGGTGAGGGTCACTGTACAGAGCCTCTATGTATTCAGGGTGAGGACCACTGAACAGAGCCCCTGTGTATTCAGAGTGAGGGTCACTGTACAGTGTCTCTGTGTAGTTGAGGGTGAGGATCACTGTACAGTATCTCTGTGTATTCAGGGTGAGGGTCACTGTACAGAGTCTCTGCGTATTCAGAGTAAGGGTCACTGTACAGAGTCTCTGTGTATTCAGTGTGAGGGTCACTGTACAGAGTCTCTGTGTATTCAGGGTGAGGGTCACTGTGCAGTATCTCTGTGTATTCAGGGTGTGGATCACTGTACAGTATCTCTGTGTATTCAGGGTGAGGGTCACTGTTCAGAGTCTGTGTGTATTGAGGGTGAGGGTCACTGTACAGTATCTCTGTGTATTCAGCGTGAGGGTCACTATACAGAGCCTGTGCGTATTCGGGGTGAATGTCACTGTATAGTATCTCTGTGTATTCAGGGCGAGGGTCACTGTACAGAGCCTGTGCGTATTCAGGGTGAATGTCACTGTATAGTATCTCAGTGTATTCAGGGTGAGGGTCACTATACAGATTCTCTGTGTATTCAGGGTGAGGGTTACTGTACAGTGTCTGTGTATTCAGGGTGAGGGTTACTGTACAGTATCTCTGTGTATTCAGGGTGAGGGTCACTGTACAGTGTCTCTGTGTATTCAGGGTGAGGGTCACTGTACAGTATCTCTGTGTATTCAGGGTGAGGATTACTGCACAGAGTCTCTGTGTATTCAGGGTGAGGGTCACTGTTCAGTATCTCTGTGTATTCAGGGTGAGGGTCACTGTACAGTATCTCTGTGTATTCAGGGTGAGGGTCACTGTACAGAGTCTCTGTGTATTCTGGGTGAGGGTCACTGTACAGTATCTCTGTGTATTCAGGGTGAGGGTCACTGTACAGAGTCTCTGTGTATTCTGGGTGAGGGTCACTGGACAGTATCTCTGTGTATTCAGGGTGAGGGTCACTGTACAGAGTCTCTGTGTATTCTGGGTGAGGGTCACTGTACAGTATCTCTGTGTATTCAGGGTGAGCGTCACTGTACATTATCTCTGCGTATTCAGGGCGAGGGTCACTGTACAGTATCTCTGTGTATTCATGGTGAGGGTCACTGTACAGAGCCTCTGTGTATTCAGGGTGAGGACCACTGAACAGAGCCCCTGTGTATTCAGAGTGAGGGTCCCTGTACAGTGTCTCTGTGTATTCAGGGTGAGGGTTACTGTACAGTATGTCTGTGTATTCAGGGTGAGGGTCACTGTACAGTATCTCTGTGTATTCAGGGTAAGGGTCACTGTACAGTATCTCAGTGTATTGATGGTTTGGGTCACTGTACAGTATCTCTGTGTATTCAGGGTGAGGGTCACTGAACAGTGTCTCTGTGTATTCAGGGCGAGGGTCACTGTACAGTACCTCTGTGTATTCAGGGTGAGGGTCACTGTACAGTGTCTCTGTGTATTAAGGCTGAGGGTCACTGTACAGAGTCTCTGTGTATTCAGGGTGAGGGTCACTGTCCAGAGTCTCTGTGTATTCAGGGTAAGGGTCACTGTACAGTATCTCTGTGTATTCAGGGTGAGGGTCACTGTACAGAGTTTCTGTGTATTCAGTGTAAGGGTTACTGTATAGTATCTCTGTGTATTCAGGGTGAGGGTCACTGTACAGAGTCTCTGTGTATTCACAGTAAGGGCCACATACAGTTGCTCTGTTTATTCAGGATGAGCGTCACATTTGCTGCATATTGAGTTTTTGGGATCGCTTCATTCCTCCTAGCTCTGCCGCTTTTGAGATGTCTGTTCTGAGCCATGGATGGTCTCTCACTGCCTGCTCTCTTTTGTGTGTTATGATCTCTTCCAGAATCTGCCTCTTGTCAGAGTGCAATGCCTCTCTCACTGTTTGCCTGTACTTTTCACAGTTAGTCTCTGTCTCTCTCTTACACACACACACACACACACACACACACACACACACACACACACACACTGCACTCTGTCACTCACTCTGTCTCTATCTGTCGCTCTCTCTGCCCGCCTCTCTTTTTCTCTCATAGTTGTTCTCACTTTGCCTATTTCCCTATCTCACCTCCCTTCGCTGTCTCCGTCCCAATCTCAGTCTCTGTCCATCTGTGTCTCTCCCTATTCTAAGCTCCTTTCTCTCCGTCTGCCTCTCTCTTTACCTCTTTCTATCTCGCTGTCTCTCTCTCTCTCTGACTATCCCTCCCCCTTGACTCCCACTCTCGTTTTTTGCCCTCTTTCTGCCTCCCTCTTTCCTCAGTCTCCCACAGGATGTTGGCGTCACTGGCCTTGGCCAGTCTTGTTTGTCCGTCCCTAGTTGCCCCTGTGAAGGTGGGTCGGAGCTGCCCTGTTGAACCGTTGTGGTCTGTGTGGTGAGGGAGCAGGCACACTGCTGTTGTCCGCTCCATGGCACACTGCCCTGTGCTCAACTGCTCTCTCCACATTCACAGCAATTTCGCTGTTCCCACCTTGGAATCAATTAATCATCCTGACATCTACATTTCACAGCTCCTCATCACAACCCTCTCCACAGAGCCGGTCCCACAGAACAGAGGTCCTAGGGGAGACAAGCAGAGGGGGAGGGAGGGAGCGAGAAAGTTAGTGGGAACAGCAAGAGTCAGGGAGAGAGACAGGGAAACAGGGAGAGTGAGAGAGATTGACTGAAAGAGAGAGGGAGAGAGACAAGCAAAGATAGAGACAGGGAGACAAGGCGAGACAAAGTCAGATAAAGAGAGAGAGTGACAGAGAGAGACAAGAAGATATGGAGAGAGACATGGATTTGGAGGAGAGGGAGAGACTGAGAGGGGCAGAGGGAGATAGACAAACACAGAGAAAGAGGGAGAGAAAAACAAAGACAGAAAGAAAGGAGATAGGGAGGGAGAGAGAGAAAGGAAGTGTGACTGAGAGAAAGCGAAGGCAGAGAGAGAGAGAGGAGAGAGAGACAGGGAGAAAGAGAGAGACAGGAAGTGGGGGTGGGAGAGACAGAGAGAGTGCCAAAAAGAGAGTGTGATTTAATGAGAGACAGGGAGAGATAGAATGTGTGACAGATAGAAAGACGAACAGAAACATTATAACTTACTGAAAGACAGAGACAGGGAGAGAGAGAGAGAGACAGCAGGAGAGTGTGTGACTGAGAGAGAGAGATAGAGAGATGAGAGAGAAAAGAAGACGGGGGGCAGGGATCGCAACAGAGAAACAGATTGGGAGAGAGAAAGAAAGAGAGACAGAGAGAGAGAGAGAAAGACAGTGGTTGAGAAAGAGAAACAGAAAGGGAGAAGGAAAGTGAGAGTGACAGAGAGAGAGAAAAACAGAGTGTGAAAGAGAGAGAGGGGGAGAGGGAAATAAAGTCAGGACAACAGACTGACAAATATAGAGAGAGTGACTGGGAGAGAGAAAGAGAGTGACTGTGAGGGACGGAGAAGTAGGAGAGAGAGCAAAAGGTGGGAGTGGCAAAGACAGAAAGAGAGAGATAGAGAGAGAAGCAGAATGTCTGGGAGAGAGAGAGACAGGGGGATGGGGGAGAGAGACAGAGAGAGTTGACATTTTTATTCCAAAGTCACTTGTCTTGAGAACCCATTTTCAGACTGTGCAGGATGGAGATGACGGTGACAATGCCAGGTATAGATAAGGAGGGAAGAGACTGAATGGTGGCCTGCTCCCTGAAGTAATCTGGCTTGGCCACCAGGACTGTTCTGGTGCCATGTTTGCAGACCGGGTATTGCAGTGCCTTGCTCTGTGATGTTCAGAGAGCAGACAGTGTGTGCTGGGATTCAGGGAGGCCGAGCTCAGTGCTGACAGTGTTTACGCAGACAGCAGTAGACTGTGGTTCATTGTGTGGGTGTTTGTACAGATGTGTGTGAGAATGTGTTGTTGTGGGTATGTGTGTGAGAGTGCATGGGTGAGAGTGAGTATGTGGGTGCGTGACAGAGAGTGTGTGTGCGTGTGTGTCTGTGTGTGTGTGTGTGTGTGTGTGTGTGTGTGTGTGTCATTCTGTGCCTGTGTATTTGAACAACAGCCAGATGCACTGCTAATCTCCAATTGACTTCATCCCCAGACAATTTTTAGAAAGAGATTAATTTGCTGTAATCTCTGAGTAGAACAGCACACTGAGAACTTTGCGGATAAATTAGTGGCTCTAAATTTAGTGTGTGTGTCATTCTAGATTGAGGCGAACAAGAGGACAGTGAGAGCAGGGGAAGGGAGAGGGAGGAGACAGGAAGAGTGATGACTCAGCCCCTGGGGAGTGCATTCTCTGACTCAGACGTTAGTGGATTTAAACTCAAACCACAATCAACAGGCTCCCAGTGATCACGGTGAGAGCCCAGAGCAAGTTCTACAGTGCAGTGCTGAGGGAGCACCGCACTGTCAGAGGGTCAGTGCTGAGGGAGCGCTGCACTGTCAGAGGGTCAGTGCTGAGGGAGAACCGCACTGTCAGAGGGTCAGTGCTGAGGGAGCACTGCACTGTCAGAGGGTCAGTGCTGAGGGAGCACCGCACTGTTAGAGGGTCAGTGCTGAGGGAGTGCTGCACTGTCAGAGGGTCAGTGCTGAGGGAGAACCGCACTGTCAGAGGGTCAGTGCTGAGGGAGCACCGCACTGTTAGAGGGTCAGTGCTGAGGGAGTGCTGCACTGTCAGAGGGTCAGTGCTGAGGGAGTGGGCACTGTCGGAGGGCCTGTGCTGAAGGAGAGCCACATTGTCAGAGGGTCAGTGCTGAGGGAGTGGGCACTGTCGGAGGGCCTGTGCTGAAGGAGAGCCACATTGTCAGAGGGTCAGTGCTGAGGGAGTGGGCACTGTTGGAGGTCAGTGCTGAGGGAGTGGGTACTGTCGGAGGGCCTGTGCTGAGGGAGTGGACACTGTCGGAGGGCCTGTGCTGAAGGAGTGCCACATTGCCAGAGGGTCATTAAAACAGCCTCCGTCCCTGATACAACACGTCCCAGACCCTAACCCCTCGAGTGACCATGCCCCCCCTACACTCTCAGACAGTACATTCCAGACCCTAACCACTCATGGTGAGAAAATGCATCTCTTCGAGTCACTGCTGCTGTTACCATCCCCTTCAGTCAGGGCCCTCTAGGTCTTGCTCCTTCCACCAATAGGGACAGACACTTCCTGTCAGCTCCGTCCAGACCCCTTCAATTTTGAACTCCTGAATCTAATGTCCTCTCACTGTCTGCTTTCCAATGATATCAGCCACAGGTTCGCTCTTCTGTCCATGTGAATTCTGATAGCCTGAATGTTTTCTGCCTCCTCTCTTCTGCCTTCTCATTGAGTTATTATTACACTGTTGTTTGGTGGAGACTGAATTAATAGTTTGTGGACACTTCAACAATTACCTTGTCTTGCTACGCTTTGTCACCTGCGTAGAATACTGTATAGTTTGTGAACCAGCTATTCTTTCTGCTCCTGCTCACAGTTTCAGGTTGTCTTTTATTCACCTTGTCTCTGTTCTGTCTCGCAATGTTTCACTTCTCATGTTCATACATTATATTTCATCCGAATACTTGCTTGCCCACTGCACCAACTTGTTCTATGCAAGTCAACAAAGCGTTAGATTAGATTCCCTACAGTGTGCAAACAGGCCCTTCAGCCCAACAAGTCCACGCCTCCCCTTGGAGTATCCCACCCAGACCCATCCCCCTATAACCCACACCTCCTGAACACTCAGGGCAATTTAGCATGGCCAGTCCACCCAGCCTGCACATCTTTGGACTGTGGGAGGAAACCTGAGCACCCAGAGGAAACCCACACAGACGCAAGGAGAATGTGCAAACTCCGCACAGACAGTTACCCGAGGGTGGAATTAAACCCGGGTCCCTGGTGCTGTAAGGCTGCAGTGTTAACCATTGAGCCGTTCACTGTGAATAATTTTGATTCGATTTGATCTATTATTGTCACGTGTACCTCAGCAGAGTGAAAAGTTTTGTTGTGTGTGCAGTACAGGCAGATCATAACATACAAAGCTCACAGAGTGATAGAACAGAGCAAGGAATATGGCTGCAGAGATCAAATAATGCCATTAAAGCGAGATCAACATCAGAGTTGAAATTAGAGAGCTCCGTTTGGAAGTCTAATAGCAGCAGCTGTAGAAACAGTGCTCACAATGAGGGTCGGGTTACTTTCTTGAAAACCATGCAGTTTTTAAAAACAGTTTTGTTCTTATTTTCATTTTAGTCGACAATTAAAAATACAGAAAAGAATCATCATTATAGAACTCATTCGCAGCTCTGTTCAGATATAACCTTGTACATGTGCCACGTCCTCAGAGCAAGAGCCAGGGTCCCAGAAATCTAAGGTTCTCCATCCTGCACCATTTTTCCAGCTACACGTTCACCTGCCCTGTTCTCCTATTTCTGTCCTCTTTTGCACGTGACACTGAGAGTAATTCAGGATTGATTTTATATCTAGCCTGAGCTGTGTAAACTCAGCCTGCAAGGCCACACTCAGTTCATGTCATTGCTTCCACTGTAAATTACGATCTCTGGTTGCCCCCCACTCCAGCTCTGCAGACATATGGTTCCCTCCGTGGCCTCAGGGAGGCAACGCTGAATCCTGGAGTCACAGAAATGTCGATCCATTCTCTCTACCTATCAGCCATCTGGCATGGTCGCTATTTCAGTCTTCATTGCTCCCCGCAGCTGAGCCAGACTTGTCTTTGGCCACACTGCCCTCCTCAGTGTTCAGAACAGAATTTAGATAGAGTCGTAGAAGTTTATAGCATGGAAACAGGACCTTCAGCTCAACTTGCCTATGCTGCCCAGTTTTCATATTAATCCAGTCCCATTTGCCTGTGTTTGGTCCATATCCCTCCATACCTATCCCATCCATGCAGTGTCTAAATGTTTTTGATGAAGCCATAGAGCTGTACAGCATGGAAACAGACCCTTTGGTCCAACTCGTCTGTGCCAACCAGATTATCCTAAATTAATCTTGTCCCACTTACCAGCATTTGGCCCATATCCCTCTAAACCTTCCTATTCATGTCTCCATCCAGAGGCCTTTTAAATGTTATAATTGTGACAACCTCCACCACTTCCTCTGGCATCCTATTCCATACATTCACCACCATCTGTGTGGGAAAACTGCACCTGAAAACCCTTATCTTAAACCTACGCCACCGAGTTTTAGACTTTCTGAGCACAGGGAAACACTTAGAATCCCTACAGTGTGGAAACAGGCCCTTCAGCCCAACAAGTCCACACCGACCCTCAGAGCATCCCACCCAGACCCAAATCCGTATTACCCACCTGATCCACACATCCCTGAGCACTATGGGCAATTTAGCATGGTCAGTCCACCTAGCCTGCACATCTTTGAACTGTGGGACAAAACCAGAGGAAGCCCACACAGACATGGTGAGAATGTGTAAAAACCACACAGACACGGTGAGAATGCAAACACCACACAGACAGTCACCAGAGGGTGGAATCGAACCCAGGTCCTGGTGCTGTGAGGCTGCAGTGCTAACCACTGAGCCACTGCTGGCTAGCTACCTAATCTATGCCTCTCATGATTTGACAGACGTCTATCAGGTCATCTCTCAGTATCCCATGCTCCAAGAAAGGGATATCCAGCCTACCAGCTCCCTCTTTATAAATCAAATCTTCCATTCTAGTCAAAAGGCTGAGAAGCGATACTACACTTGATCTTAGCCAAAAGGTCGAGAAGCTCTCTGATGAAGGGTCCAGGCCTGAAACATCAGTTTTTGTGCTCCTGAGATGCTGCTTGGCCTGCTGTGTTCATCCAGCTCCACACTTTGTTACCTTGGATTCTCCAGCATCTGCAGTTCGCATTATCACTTCCATTCTAGTCAATCTTTTCTGCATTCTTTCTAGTTTAATAATATCCTTTCTATAGTAGGGGGACCCAGACCAGCACGCAGTACTCCAAATATGGCCTCACCAATGCCTGTGATAAGATTTCCCAACTCCTTTACTCCATACTCTTAGCGATGATAGAAAGCATGCCGAAAACATGATTCAGACAAGGGGTTAGAATATCAAAATGACATTTCCTAGGATAGGCAAAGGTGTGAACTGTTGAGAGAAGGCGGAGAGGTTGGTAAAGTGAGGTGTGATCGCTGCAGTACTGGCCGATGATGTTTATTGTGGGCGAAAGTGACATGTCCGGGTTGGGGGGGGTGGTGGCGGGGCGAACGCGTGAGATTGCAGGTCTCAGAGGTTCAGAGTCTGCGAAGGTCTCAAACAATGACCTTACCTCACTGTCCCTCCACATTAATTGGACAGACTGGAATCTACAGCTACAGCTTGCTTCATAAGGCACTGAACACTGTGAATCACAATGGTACAGTGGGGTACCTCCGAATGGACCAGGCAGCTCGGAGAAACATCCAAATGCAGCAAATAGCAGCAGCAGTCGGCCATTCAGGCCTTAGAGCCTGCTAGCCCATTCAACAGGTGGTCACCCAACTTGGTCCCCATTCCTGCTTTCACATACCCTTTCATCTACATCTATGTCCACCTCCTTCTTGAACAACATTCAATGTTCTGGCCCCAGCCCACATTCTGTGGCAGAGAATTTCACAGGCTCCCCATGCACATTTCTCCTCATCTCAGTCATAAATGGTCCCCACAGTAGGTTATTGTACAAAATGCGGAGGAATGGAATTGTGGGAGATATAGCAGTTTGGATCGGAAATTGGCTTGCTGAAAGAAGACAGAGGGTGGTAGTTGATGGGAAATGTTCATCCTGGAGACTAGTTACTAGTGGTGTACCACAAGGGTCGGTGTTGGGTCCACTGCTGTTTATCATTTTTATAATTGACCTGGATGAGGGCGTAGAAGGATGGATTAGTAAATTTGCAGACGACACTAAGGTCGGTGGAGTTGTGGATAGTGACGAAGGATGCTGTAGGTTGCAGAGAGACATAGATAAGCT
The DNA here is from genome assembly GCF_030684315.1 of Stegostoma tigrinum. Taxonomy (NCBI): domain Eukaryota; kingdom Metazoa; phylum Chordata; class Chondrichthyes; order Orectolobiformes; family Stegostomatidae; genus Stegostoma; species Stegostoma tigrinum. Next base: position 16,056,945 of record NC_081394.1, read on the forward strand.
GCAGAGCTGGGCTGAGAGGTGGCAAATGGAGTTTAATGCGGACAAGTGTGAGGTGATGCACTTTGGTAGGAGTAACCAGAAGGCAAAGTACTGGGCTAATGGTAAGATTCGTGGTAGTGTAGATGAGCAGAGAGATCTCGGTGTCCATGTACACAGATCCTTGAAAGTTGCCACCCAGGTTGACAGGGCTGTTAAGAAGGCATACAGTGTTTTAGCTTTTATTAATAGAGGGATCAAGTTCCGGAACCAAGAGGTTATGCTGCAGCTGTACAAAACTCTGGTGCGGCCGCACTTGGAGTATTGCGTGCAGTTCTGGTCACCGCATTATAAGAAGGATGTGGAAGCTTTGGAAAGGGTGCAGAGGAGATTTACTAGGATGTTGCCTGGTATGGAGGGACTTGAGGCTGTTTTCATTAGAGAGAAGAAGGTTGAGATGTGACTTAATTGAGACATATAAAATAATCAGAGGGTTAGATAGGGTGGATAGGGAGAGCCTTTTTCCTAGGATGGTGATGGCGAGCACGAGGGGCATAGCTTTAAATTGAGGAGTGAAAGATATAGGACAGACATCAGAGGTAGTTTCTTTACTCAGAGTAGTAAGGGAATGGAACACTTTGCCTGCAACGGTAGTAGATTCGCCAACTTTAGGTACATTTAAGTCATCATTGGATAAGCATATGGACGTACATGGAATAGTGTAGGTTAGATGGGCTTGAGATCGGTATGACAGGTCGGCACAACATCGAGGGCCGAAGGGCCTGTACTGTGCTGTAATATTCTATGTTCTATGTTCTAAATCCTATATTCGTAGTCTATGACCCTCTGGATTTGGATTCCTTGACGTCAGGAACATTCTTCCTGCATTTACCCTCTCTAGTCCTGTTAGAATTTTATAGGCTTCTATGGGATCCTTCTCACTCTTCCAAACCCCAGACAATGTAGTCCTCACTGACACAGCTTCTCAAGAGAAGGGAAAAGGGAGAGATAGACCCTGAGGGTTGGGAGAGAGAATGTGGGAAGGGAGAGATAGACCCTGAGGGTTGGGAGAGAGACTGTGGGAAGGGAGAGATAGATCCTGAGGTTTGGGAGAGAGACTGGGGGGAGGGAGAAATAGACCCTGAGGGTTGGGAAAGAGACTGGGGGAAGGGAGAAATAGACCCTGAGGGTTGGGAGAGAGACTGTGGGAAGGGAGAAATAGATCCTGAGGTTTGGGAGAGAGACTGGGGGGAGGGAGAAATAGACCCTGAGGGTTGGGAGAGAGACTGGGGGGAGGGAGAAATAGACCCTGAGGGTTGGGAGAGAGACTGGGGGGAGGGAGAAATAGACCCTGAGGGTTGGGAGAGAGACTGGGGGGAGGGAGAAATAGACCCTGAGGGTTGGGAGAGAGACTGGGGGGAGGGAGAAATAGACCCTGAGGGTTGGGAGAGAGACTGTGGGAAGGGAGAGATAGATCCTGAGGGTTGGGAGAGAGACTGGGGGGAGGGAGAAATAGACCCTGAGGTTTGGGAGAGAGACTGGGGGGAGGGAGAAATAGACCCTGAGGGTTGGGAGAGAGACTGGGGGGAGGGAGAAATAGACCCTGAGGGTTGGGAGAGAGACTGGGGGGAGGGAGAAATAGACCCTGAGGGTTGGGAGAGAGACTGTGGGAAGGGAGAGATAGATCCTGAGGGTTGGGAGAGAGACTGGGGGGAGGGAGAAATAGACCCTGAGGTTTGGGAGAGAGACTGGGGGGAGGGAGAAATAGACCCTGAGGGTTGGGAGAGAGACTGTGGGAAGGGAGAAATAGACCCTGAGGGTTGGGAGAGAGACTGGGGGGAGGGAGAAATAGACCCTGAGGGTTGGGAGAGAGACTGGGGGGAGGGAGAAATAGACCCTCAGGGTTGGGAGAGAGACTGGGGGGAGGGAGAAATAGACCCTGAGGGTTGGGAGAGAGACTGTGGGAAGGGAGAGATAGATCCTGAGGTTTGGGAGAGAGACTGGGGGGAGGGAGAAATAGACCCTGAGGGTTGGGAGAGAGGCTGGGGGAAGGGAGAAATAGACCCTGAGGGTTGGGAGAGAGACTTGGGGGGAGGGAGAAATAGATCCTGAGGTTTGGGAGAGAGACTGGGGGGAGGGAGAAATAGACCCTGAGGGTTGGGAGAGAGACTGTGGGAAGGGAGAGATAGATCCTGAGGTTTGGGAGAGAGACTGGGGGGAGGGAGAAATAGACCCTGAGGGTTGGGAGAGAGACTGTGGGAAGGGTGAAATAGATCCTGAGGTTTGGGAGAGAGACTGGGGGAAGGGAGAAATAGATCCTGAGGTTTGGGAGAGAGACTGGTGGGAGGGAGAAATAGACCCTGAGGGTTGGGAGAGAGACTGTGGGAAGGGAGAAATAGGCTCTGAGGGCTGGGAGAGAGACTGGGGGAAGGGTGAGCTAGATTTTGAGGGTTGGGAGAGAGACTGGGGGAAGGGAGAAATAGACTCTGAGCGTTGGGAAAGGGACGGGGGGAAGGGAGACATAGATCCTAAGGGTTTGGAGAGAGTTTCAAATGCCATGCTCTGGCGCTGTATTTTTCACTTCAAAAACTCAATGTAAATAATAAGACTTTTATGACTGCACTGAGAGATTACAGAGCAGAAAATGAAGTGCCTGTCTTTTACAAGTTGAAATGGTTTGTGATACACCTGCACAAATTTTATGAATGCAGCATATTATTAGAAATTAAACACTCAGGTGCCTAGAACATGAATCTCGAGAGTTCAGTTTTTTACGTACAGCAGGTTATTAAGAATGGATTTATAAATGCAGGAACGTCTTGTGACGGTTATACAAGGAACTGGTGAGAGTCCAGCTGGAACACTGCACAGTTTTGGTCTCCTAAATACAGGGAGGTTAGAATTACATTTGTAGCAGATCAGGGAAAATTTATGCGATGGATATGAAAGGGGATAGAAAGTGAGCCCGTAAGGTGTGAGAAACTGATAACGGAGGAGGTGACAGGACGGTGGATAATGAAAAGGATGTCTTACGCTTTTGGGGAATCTCAAACTGTTTAAGTATCAGAGTGTTTCCGAGGGTCCAGTGTCTGTGGTCCCCCAGAGAACACAGGGAAGGTCTGGCCTTGAACATTAAGAAGGCAGGATCTGATAGAGATAATGGGAACTGCAGATGCTGGAGAATCAGAGATAACAAAGTGTGAAGCTGGATGAACACAGCACGACAAGCAGCATCTTAGGAGCACAAAAGCTGACGTTTCGGACCTAGACCCTTCATCAAAAAAGGGTTTTGTGCTCCAAGGTTCTGACAGACTCTGAACTAATGGAACATCTGATCAGATCAACTTTGCCTCTGGTCCAGAATCTCCATCCCTCAGGGGCATTGGGGGTCTCTCTACAGCACATGGACTACAGCAGTTCAAGAAGGCAGCTCACCACAACCTTCTCTCTGATGAAGGGTCTAGGCCCAAAACTTCAGCTTTTGTGCTCCTGAGATGCTGCTTGGCCTGCTGTGTTCATCCAGCTTCACACTTTGTTATCTTAGAGAAAGCCTCACCCTGATTTCTTCGGTGATATTAACTCCAATCACTTCACTGATTGTGAAGACCAAAGATTCTCACCTCCTCCATTCCCAACCCCCACTTCCCCACAGTCTCTCCCCCACCCCACAGTGTCTGACCCTCACCCGCACAATCTCTCTCTCTGTCCCCACAGCCTCTCACCCACTCCACAGCCTCTCCCTCTCCCCAGTCTCTCTCTACCTCACAGTTTCTCCGTTCCCCACAGTCTTTCACTCTCCACACAATTTCTCCCTCTCCCCACAGTCTCTCCCCCACCCCACAGTCTCTGACCCTCACCTGCACAATCTCTCTCTCTCTCCCATTAGCCTCTCGCCTATCCCACAGCCTCTCACCCACCCCACAGCCTCTCCCTCTCCCCAGTCTCTCTCCTACCTCACAGTTTCTCCGTTCCCCACAGTCTTTCCCTCCCCCCAAAATTTCTCCCTCTCCCTACAATTTCTTCCTTTCCCCAAAGCTTGTCCCTCTCCCCACAGTCTCTGATCCTCACCTGCACAGCCTCTCCCTCTCCGCACAGTTGCTCCACCACCTGACAGTCTCCCACCTCGCCCCACAGTCTCTCCTTCACCCCACAGTCCTTATCCCACCCTCTCCCCTTGTCTGCAGTCTCTTCCACTCTCCCATCTCTCTCCTTCCACCCAGGCTCTCTCCCTAGTCTCTAGCCCTCCCCCCACCCTCTTCCTACTCTCTCCCTCGTCCCCCAATTCTCCCCCCTCTCTCACTCCCATACCTCCAGTGTCTCCCCCTCTCTCAATCACAGACCCACATAGAGACGCTATGCCCCTGTGAAAGCTCCATACAACAAGCTTCCCTCCTGCTCTCCCTTCCACATTTTCCCAATTTCCATCCACACTCCTTCCAACCTCTAAAATCTAAAAATGTCTCTCTCTCCCTCTCTTTCTTCAATGTGCTCAGTGGCATGGCCTCCTCTGCCTCTTTTGGTAGAGAACCCACTGGGTCACGCCCTGCTCTGACTGAAGCAATCTTCTCTTACCTCAGCCCAAACTGGTCTAGCTCGATACCGAGATGGTGTCCCTGGTTCTAGGCCACCCCCCCAGCCAGGGGGAACCATCTTCTGTGCTCCCAGTTTGTCCAGGCCTGTTAGAAGTTTGTACATTTCAATCAGAGCCCCTTGAGTGCTGCGAAACCTGAGTGACTATGAACCATACCTCTCCTCATGGGACGTCCTGCCATCCCAGTATCAGCCTAGTGATCCTCCGCGACACCCTCTCTGTGGTAATTGTATCATCGGGAGGCCACAACTGTACACAATATTGCAGGGGTGGTCTCGCCAAGGCCCTGTCTAACTGCAGGAAGATATTCCTACATCTGAACTCCAAGTCTCTTGCAACGAAGGCCAATGCACCCTCTGCCTTCCTTGCTGAACTTGCCTGTCTACTGTCATTGCTGATGTACAAGGACACCCAGATCCCTCTGTACGCTCACATTCCCCACTATCTCACTATTCCCATCATACCCTTCCTTTCTGCCTTTCACACTGAAGGACATCACATTTAGTTGCATTGTACTGCATCTGCCGTATGTCTGCCCAGTCACTCAACTCATCCTTGTCACAATGAAGCCTCCTCGTATCTCCCTCACAATCTCACATTACTGCCCACTTATGGTCCATTCGGTTCCCACAATCAGCTCATTTATAAATCTATTTGGTAAGGCAAACCCCAGGCACGGCTTATACACTTCAAAGAATCCTTGCAGTGTGGAAGCAGGCCTTTCGGCCCAACAAGTCCACACTGACCCTCGGAGCATCCCACCCAGACCCATCCTCCTATAAACCACCTAATCTACACATCCCTGAACACTACGGGAAATTTAGCATGGCCTATCCATCTAGCCTGCACATCTTTGGACTGAGGGAGGAAACCGAAGTTCCCGGAGGAAACCCAAGCAGACACGGGGTGGGGGTGGGGGTGTGATGGAATGTGCAAACTCCACACGGACAGTCACACAAGGGTGGAATTGAACCTGGGTCCCTGGCACTGTGAGGTAGCAGTGCTAAACGCTGAGTCACCATGCTGCCCCTTTTAACAGCAAGATCCTGGGGAGTGTTGCCAACAAAGTGACCTTGAAGTGCAGGTTCATAGTTTCTTGAAAGTGGAGTTGCAGGTAGACAGGGCGGTGAGGAGTTGGAGGCTTTGAGCTACAGGGAGAAGCTGAATAGGCTGGGGCCATTTTCCCTGGAGCATTGGAAGCTGAGGGGTGACCTTATAGAGGTTTATAAAATCTTGAGGGACATGGATAGTATGAATAGTCAAGATCATTTCCTCGGGGTAGGAGAGTCCAAAACGTTTAAGGTGAGAGGGGAAAGATTTAAAAGGGACCTGAGAGGCAACTTTTTCACACAGAGGGTGGTGCGTGTATGGAATGAGCTGCCAGAGGAAGTGGTGGAGGCTGGTACAATTACAACATTTAAGGGGCATCTGGTTGGGTACATGGATAAGAAGGGGTTAGAGGAATAGGGGCTGAATGCTGGCAAATGGGACTAGATTAATTTAGGATATCTGGTCAGCATGAAGGCGTTGGACTGAAGGATCTGTGCTGTACAGCTCTATGACTCTATGAGCGGGGGTCTGAGCACTGATCCCAGCATGACCTCACCAATCAGTACATGCTACTCGGAAAAAGACCCATTCATGCCCAGTCCCTGTTTCCTGGCTGCCAGCCAATTCTTAATCCATGCTGATATATTAACCCCATGCCATGCGCTTTAGTCTTGCCCACAAACGTCTCATGATGGAGCTTATCAAAAACCTCCTGAAAATCCATATACACCACGCCTACTGTCTCTCCCTTATTTATTCTACTAGTTAAATCCTCAGAAATACACCAGTAGATTTGTTAAGCATGACCTGACTTTCATACATATGGCTGTGTCCAATCCCACTAATGTTTTCTGAATGTTCTGTTATCATATCATTTGTAATAGATTTCAGCATATCCTCCCATAGAATTCCTACAGTGTGGGAGCAAGCTATTTCGCCTGCACTGACCCTCCAAAAAGCATCCCAAATCCACCCTATCCCTGTAACCCCACAATTCCCATGGCCAATCCACCTAACCTGCACATCTTTCAATTGTGAGAGGAAACCGGAGCACCCGGAGGATGCCCATGCAGACACGGAGAGAATGTGCAAACTCCACACAGACAGTTACCCAAGGTTGGAATCAAACCCAGGTCCCTGGCGCTGTGAGGCTGCAGTGCTAAGCACTGAGCCACCGTGCTGCCCCTGACATCTGTAATTCTCTGTGCTTTCTCTCCCTCCTTTTTTAAATAGTGGAGTTACATTTTTCACTTTCAAGTCTGTCGGAACTGCTCCAGAGTCTGTAGACATTTGGAAGATGACCACTAATGCATCTACTATTTCCTGTACTATTCTGGGACATAATTTCAGACCCTTGGGATTTCTCAACCTTTAACCCCATTAATATTCCTAGTACCATCTTCTAATTTATTCTGATTTCCTTCCACTCTGTCACGAGACACTTGGCTCTCTAACAATTTATGTATGTCCTTGTTTGTGGATACAGAACCAAAGTCTGTTAACAATTCTTCTGTTATCTCTTTGTCTGCCATTCTAAATTCCCCAATTCTGACTGTCAGGGCCAAAAGTTATCCTTACTAATAGTCTGTTCATCACAAATTTGCAGAAGCTTTTACACTTGGTTTCTATGTTTCCTGAGATTTTACTTTCAGACTCTATTTTCCCCTTGATCAAAATTCTTTGCTGATTTCTAAAATATCCCCACACTCAGGCTCGCTACTTTTCTGGGTAACTTTATATGCAATTTGAACAATATGCAATTACTGTCCCTGATTTCTTTTGTAAGGCATGGTTGAGCTACCATTCCTCATTCATTTTTGTGCCATACAAGAATGAGTAATTGTTGTAATTTATGCACACATACTTCACATATAAACCAAAACCAATAATCCATTTAGGAATGTTCCTTGGTTCATCTTTAATAATTCATACCTCAACACCCCCTCCCTATCTCTGCAAACTCTTCCAGCCCCTACACCCCTTCCTTATCTCTGCAAACTTCTCCAGCCCCTACACCCCCTCCCAATGTCTGTAAACCCCTCCGGCCCCTACAACCCCCTTCCTATCTCTGTAACCTCCTCCAGCCCCTACACCCCGTCCCTGTCTCTGTACCCTCCTCAAGCCCCAAGCCCCCGCCCTGTCTCGGTAACCCCCTCCAGCCCCTACACCCCAGCCTATCTCTGTAACCCCTTTCAGCCCCTACACCGCCTCCCTATCTCTATAACCTCCTCCAGCCCCTACACCCCCTCCCTATCTCTGTAACCTCCTCCAGCCCCTACACCCCCTCCCAATGTCTGTCACTCCCTCCAGCCCCTACACCCCCTCCCCATCTCTGTAACCCCCTCCAGCCCCTACACTCCCTCCCTATCTATGTCACTCCCTCCAGCCCCAACACCTCCTCCCCATCTCCGTCACCCCCTCCAGTCCCTATACCCACTCCCTATCTCTGTCACCCCCTCCAGCCCCTACACCCCCTCCCCATCTCTGTAACCCCCTCCAGCCCCTACACTCCCTCCCTATCTATGTCACTCCCTCCAGCCCCAACACCTCCTCCCCATCTCCGTCACCCCCTCCAGTCCCTATACCCACTCCCTATCTCTGTCACCCCCTCCAGCCCCTAAATACCCTCCCCATCTCTGTAACCTCCTCCTGATGAGAAAGTGGGGAATGACTCGGCCTGGGCTCTCACTGTGTTGCTGGTGAGTGGGAAGACGGGGTTAATCTGAGATTACAGGACCCCCTCAAACTGCGCAGTGTGCTCGTGTTGCCTTCAAATGCACTACTGCTGAATGAACAGCAGGAGGCCATTCAGCCCCTTCCTCTATTCTGTTACACAGGAACAGGAGGAGGCCATTCAGCCCCCTCCTTGAGCCTGTTACACAGGAACAGCAAGAGGCCATTCAGCCCCCTCCTCGAGCCTGTTACACGGGAAGAGCAGGAGGCCATTCAGCCCCCTCCTCGAGCCTGTTACACAGGAACAGGAGGTGGCCATTCAGCCCCCTCCTTGAGCCTGTTACACAGGAACAGCAGGAGGCCATTCGGTCCCTTCCTCGAGCCTGTTACACAGGAACAGCAGGAGGCCATTCAGCCCCCTCCTTTAGCCTGATACACAGGAAGTAGTGATTCAGGCTGCTTGAACTCCATCCAAGCTTATTCTGACAGAGTCTGCAAAACAAACTGAATTCGTCAGCGTCTTGAAAGGGGTCCCCTGCCTGCCCAGTGGTGGGGTGGAGGCGAGTGGGCCGGTTTTGGGGTGGGATAGCTTTCTCGGATTCCCACCCTCCCCAGTGCAAGGAAACGTTCCCTGAGAGTGCTGCCTATGGAGGGGCATTCCATCGCCTGTGACTCCCACCCCCACCCCCCAGCAGGAGATAGATTGCTGACCATCAGGCCTTATCGATAGATTCCATCGCTGGGCCTCAATGAACAGGAGCAAATGCCTTTCTGTGCCTGTGGATTTAACCCTCTCAGTGCTGACCGTGAGTGTACACCAAACCCCTTCATACGTTCACAAGGACTTCTTCAGTCACATCCCAGACACAGCATCATCACTGAACTACTCACAATGATGCTGAGTCTGCATGTGTCAGAGAGACAGAGAGAGAGAGAGAGGTGCGGGGGAGAGACAGAGCGTGGGTCAGAGAGAGAGAGTCAGAGAGTGTGTCAGAAAGAGACAGTGAGTGACACAGAGAGAGTGTGTGTCACAGAGAGAAAGACGCAGAAAGAGAGAGACACACAGTGAGTGTCAGGCAGAGAGAAAGAGAGACAGGGTGTCACAGATAGAGACAGAGTGTCAGAGAGAGGGAGACAGCGAGTGTCAGAAAGAGAGAGAGAGACAGCGAGAGTCAGAAAGAGAGAGAGAGAGAGACAGTGAGTGTCAGAGAGAGACAGAGTGTCAGACAGAGAGACAGCGAGTGAGTGTCACAGAGAGAGATAGAAAGAGAGAGAGACAGCGAGTGTCACAGACAGACAGAGACAGTGAGTGTCACAGAGAGAGAGAAAGATAGTGAGTGTCACAGAGAGAGAGAGAGAGAAAGATACAGCGAGTGTCAGAGAGAGAGAGAGACAGAGTGTCACAGAGAGAGAGTGGGAGAGAGAGAGCGAGACAGTGTCACAGAGAGAGCGAGCGAGCGAGAGAGAGGGAGACAGTGAATGCTACAGAGAGAGAGACAGAGAATTTCACAAAGTGTGTCACAGAGAGAGGGAGAGAGAGAGACAGAGAGAGTCACAGAAATAGAGAGAGAGAGAGACAGTGAGTGTTAGAAAGAGAGATAGAGTCAGAGACAGAGTGAGTGTCAGAGAGAGTCAGAGAGAGACAGAGAGAGTGTCACAGAGAGAGAGAGAGAGAGACAGAGAGACAGAGAGTGTCAGAGAGCGAGAGACAGTGTCAGTGAGAGAGAGACAGAGTGTAACAGAGAGAGAGAGAGATTGAATGTCAGAGAGACAGAGTGAGAAAGAGAGAGAGTGAGAGACAGTAGGGTCAGGGCTTGCTGAACTGAATAATTCTGAGACAGGCAGATTGTGAGAAAAGTGCGATAGCGACAGATAAAAGACTTAGACCAAGCCTCAAGGTAAAAGACACAGCAAATAACAAAAATGCGAAGAGAAAGGGAAAGGGGAGAGAATGGAAAATGAAACATTTTTGAATCAATCTGTTCAGAGATGTTATGAGACACCTCCAGAGCACAGTGTAATTGAATCCAGGCTCCTGGTCGAGGGGCAGGGACAATAACCCTCTAACACGGAAGCCCATAAGGCCCTTATCAACCTGCTTTTCCAGGCAGTGTGCTGTCCACAGTCTGCCTAGCTTCTGAAATTACACAATATCGGGCTCTTTCTGACCACCAAGGCCATATCTCGTATAAAACCCAGGGTATGTGAGACAATACGGTCAGCTGGTCCCATCAAGGCCTGAACTAACCAGGAAACAGCAAGTTGTAGCTCAGCCCATTTGGCCGACTGCAGGCTTCACCCTGAGAAGACTAGGCCTGAGTGCAAGGGGCTGACAATATAGACAGAGCTGCACAGGTTCCTGGGGAGCCCAGGCATAGCGACCGGACTGGCAGAGCAATTAGGGTCTGGAACATACTGTCTGAGAGTGTGGGGTGGACAGGGTCACTCGAGGGGTTAGGATCTGGAACGTACTGTCTGAGAGTGTGGGGGGGGCAGGGTCACACGAGGGGTTAGGGTCTGGAACGTACTGTCTGAGAGTGTGGGGGGACAGGTTCACTCGAGGGGTTAGGGGCTGGAATGTCTGGCCCCTGATACTTTCTGCATTGGTGTAGAATAAGAGCCAGCCTTTGTAAATGCCTTATCCCGAGCCACAGGCCCAGCAGGAGACTACAGACCAGGTCCTGCCCTATCCCCCAGGGGAATGGGGAACAGAAAGCAGGCGATCATTACTGCGAGAGCAACATCACGGTCAAACTGGACTCATATTGAAACCTGGAAGCCGCAGTCAAGTGGGAGTGTGCTCAAGCAACTGTCTGAATAGGGGAAGCACCTTATTGCGGAACCACAAATGGAGATAGTTTCTGTGTGCACCAGGATGAGTTTGGGGAGTGAATTCTGGAGTCACAGGCACCAACGATGGGAATCGTGGTGGAAGGAGGAGTGAGATCCAATGGTGGGGCCTACCTCGGTTTGGAGCCTACGGCCTGGTGCTGGGTATAAGGCTGGCTTTCCCACCAACTCTTTGTGATAAGGTGTAACAGAGCAAGAGCAGCAGTCCCTCAAGGCAACAAAGTGTGAAGCTGGATGAACACAGCAGGCCAAGCAGCATCTCAGGAGCACAAAAGCTGACGTTTCAGGCCTAGACCCTTCTTCAGAGAGGGGAATGGGGAGAGGTCCTGAAATAAATAGGGAGAGAGGGGGAGGCGGACCAAAGTTGGAGAGAAAAGCAGATAGGTGGAGAGGAGAGTATAGGTGGGGAGGGAAGGAGGGGATAGGTCAGTCCAGGGAAGACAGACAGGTGTTCAACCAGCTCCACACTTTGTTATCTTGGATTCTCCAACATCTGCAGTTCCCATTATCTCTGATCACAATTGTCCCTCAAGGAGGTGGTATTTCGGGCAGCAGTTAAGAGTTGACCCCATCCCCCACCCCCTCCTCATTGTGGGTCTGTAGTCACGTGTAGGCCCAGACTGGGTAAGTACGGAAAAACAATTCAATGAATTTTTACAGGCAATCCAGTCCAAATTTCAGATAGACTAAATAATTTGATTTAAATTCTCAGCCTGCCACTCTGGTTAGGGCTGAGGGAATGGGAGTTTGAGATGTGATCGGAAAAGTTCACAGTGAACCCCGCACTGATAGTCGCCCGAGGGTGGCATCGAACCCAGGTTCCTTGTGCTGTGAGGCAGCAGTGCTAACGTCATTCCCTCACTGTTTCTCTCTCACACTCAATATCTCACTCGTTCTCTCTCCTTTTCAAATACCCTTCCCCTTCACTCTCTCTTTTAATCCATCATGGATTCACTCATTACAATCCTTCATTTTAGTATTTCTCTCCCTGTTACCCCACCTCTCTGCCCCTTTCTCACTATGTCTGTCTCCATCTCTCCCACTATCTCTTTCCCATTCATCCTCTCTCTCTGTCTAACTTGAAACTCTCAGAATCTCTCTCTCTCTTTCCGTTCCTTCCTCCCTCTGTCTCTTTCTGTCAGACTTTCATTCCCCACCTCTCCCTCACTTCATCCCTGTTTCCGTTTGCATTATCACTCCTTTCAGCTCTCTGTCCAGATATTCTCACAATCCATCAATCCCGCGTGTGTGATTAGCCCAGGCCAACTGTTTTGAAGGCCATTGAGTCACCATGGCAATGGTAGCCATAGAAATTACACCTTGTTGAATCCGCTTTCACAGCTGAGAATGAGAGAGAGATACATAGAGAGAAAAAGAGAGGAGGGGTTAGAGAGACAGAGGGAAAGACAAATGGAGTGCAGAATAGACAGGGATAAGGAGAAGGTGTGAGAGAGAAAGGGATAAAGAGACAGAAAAATAGAGAGAGAGAGAGAGACAGAGACCTGGAAAGGGCTTCTTTTTTGAGATAGAGGATGGGAAAAGAAAGAGACAGCATAAAAGAGGGCTAGAGAGAGAATGAGAGACAGAGAGCGAGAGAAAGGCACAGACAGTGAGACAGAGACAGATAGACGGACAGAGAGAGATACAGAGAAAGAGACAGAGACAGGTAGATGGACAGAGAGAGACAGAGAGAAAGAGAGAGAGAGGCAGACACAAAGATGGAGAAAAAGAGAGAAAGAGACGGGGAGGGAGACATACAGACAGAGAGAGAGAGAGAGACAGAGACAGATAGACAGACAGAGAGATAGAAAGATAGAGAGAGAGAGAGACAGAGAGAGAGACAGACAGACAGAGAGACGGAGAAAAAGAGAGAAAGAGATGGGGAGGTAGACAGACAGACAGACAGAGAGACAAAGACAGATAGACGGACAGGGGGAGAGAGAGAGAGAGAGAGCGAAAGACACAGACAGAGGGAGAAGCAGAGATTGGGTGTCAGAGAGATCGAGAAGTGGAAAGATGGATAGAGAAAAAGTGAAATAGACAGAGAGAAAGACAACGATTGTGAGCAGAATAGAGAGATAGAACAGAGGGACAATGGAAGAGAGAGAGGGATAGAGAAAGGCATGGATAGAGAGACATGGGGAAGAGAGAAGGGGAGAGTGAAAGAGAAAGGAATAGAGAAAAGAGTAGCTCAAAAGAAAGAGGGATACAGAGATGGGGGAAGTTACAAAAATAAAGGGACAGAGAGAAAGAGAGAGAGAGAGAGAGAGAAAGGGGAATGGGCAGAAAGGATAGAAAGAGTGATGAGAGAAGGTGATTGAAGAGAGGTAAAGTGAGGGAGTGACAGAGTGAGAGAGAGGGGGAGAAAAACAGAGAGAGGGATAAGGAGAGATGGCTAGAGAGAAAGAAAGATAGAAAAAAGACGGACAGACTGAAGGAGAAAGAGAGGAATAGAGAAGGAGAAATAAAGAATGGGAGAGAGATAAAGAGATAGAGAATAAGATAACAGAGAAAGAGAGGGGAATAGAGATAAAGCAGGATAGAAAGAGAAGGCTACAAAAAAATTGAGTGGGACAGGGAGGAAGAAATGACAGTGAGAAAGAGAGAGAGAGAGAAAGAGAGATGGATAGATCGAAAGAGAAACATGGAGGGAGGAAAGAAAGGAAATGGGGGCACATAGAGATGCTTGATGGGAGACGGAGTGAAGATAGAGAGAAGGGTAGAAGAGGTGATAGAGAGGGGTGCAGGTTGAAGGGAGGTAAATGGGGTGGGGGGAGATAGAAGAAAGGGAAGATAGACAGAGGGGGAGATAGACAGAGAGGGAAGATAGACGGAGGAGAGACCAAGAGAAGGAGCAATGGAGGAGAGATAGATGAGGTTATAGAGGGGGGTGGATTGGGGAGAGAGAGGGGAAATAGATTGGGGAGTGATAGACAGGTGGCAGACAGAGGAGAGACAGGGGAATCAAGAGAAAGGAGAGAGATAGAGACAGAAGGAGGATTGAGAGGTGAGAGACATAGAGGGAGGGGGATAGAGGGGGAGATGGTGCGGGAGATAGAGAGGAGGAGAGATAGAGACAGGGAAATGTATACTGCAGAAATAGAGAGAGGGGGAGATTGGGGGAGATAGAGAAAGGAGGTCGACAGAGGGTGAAATAGAGAGAGGTAGGAGATGGATGCGAGGTAGATATAGAGGGGGGAAGATGGATGCTGGGGAGATAGACAGGGGAGATAGAGAGAGTGAGATGGAGAAGGGGGTGGAGAGAGAAAAATGGGGGAGGGGCAGGTAGAGAGAAGGGGAGATAGAGAGGTGGGGGAGATAGACATGGGCAGAGATAGAAAGGGGGAGAGAGAGAGACAGAGAGGGGAGATGGATGCAAGGGAGAGGTAAAGAACAGGGAGATAGAGGGGGGCAGATGGGGTGAGATGTGCGGAGATAGAGAGAAGGGAGAGATAGACGGAGAAGGGGGAATTAGATGGGGACAGAGAGAGAGGAGATATAGTTTGAGGGGGAGACAGAGGGAAGATTGAGAGGGACGGGGAGAAAGAGATAGAGAGAGAAAGGGGGGAGATGGGAGAGATAAATAGAGACAAAGAGAGAGGGAGAAATAGAGAGATGGGGTATGGGTGCAGGGGAGATAGAAGGAGTGATAGAGAGGTGCAATAGTGAGAGGGAGAGATAGATGGGGGAAGAGAGAGGGGTTGAGTATGGTAGAGGTGAGGCAGTGTGGCTGGGAACAAGTGAGTGTGAGAGGGAGGGGGAAGGGAAAGGAATGAATGTGAAAGGGAGAGGGGGCAAGGAGTGAGCATGAGAGGGAAGAACAGGGGGGAGGGGTGAGAATGAGTGTTAGGGAGATGGATGGAGTGAGTGTGTGAGGGAGGGAGAAGTGGGTGATTTGAGTGTGGGACGGAGGGATGGGAGATGGAAGGAGTGTGGGAGAGAGGTAGAGGAGGAAGGAGTGAGTGTGGTAGGAAGTTGGGGATGGAGTGAGTGTGGGAGGGAGGGAGAGAGGGATGGAGTAAGTGTGGGAGGGACAGGGGGATGGAGTGAGGGTGATTGTGAGGGAAAGGGGCATGGAACGTGTGTGGGATGGAGTGATTGTGGGAGGGAGAGAGAGGAGGATGGAATGAGTGTGGGAGGGAGGGGGAATGGAGTGCTTGTGGGGAGGGGACTGGATTGACTGTGAGGGACAAGGGGGTGGATTGAGTGTGGTAGGAAGAGGGGGATGGAGTGAGTGTGGGGAGGGGAATGGATTGAGCATGTGAGGGAGAAGGGGGTGAGTGGGAGTGTGAGGGAGAGGGGGAATGGAGTGAGACGGGGATGGAGTGAGTGTGGGAGGGAGGTAGAGGGGGATGAAATGAATGAGGAAGAGAGGTTGACGGGGTTTGGGGTGAGTGTGGGGGGAGAGGGGGATGGATTGTGTGTGGGATGGAGGGAGTGAGGATGGAGGGAGTGTGGGAGAGAGGGAGAGAAGGAAAGCGAGAGTGTGAGACAGAAGAGGAGGAGGAAGGAGTGAGAGTGAGGGGCAGGGAGAGGAGGAAGGAGTGAGTGTGAGGGAGAGGTGAGGCAGTGTGGTTGGGAAGGAATGAATGTGAGAGGGAGGGAAAGGAAGTGAGTGTGAGTGGGAGCGAGAGGGGATGGAGTGAGTGTGAGTGTGAAGGAGAGGGGGTGGAGTAAGCCTGTGAGGGAGAGGGGGAGGCAGTGAGTGTGGGAGGGAGGTAGAGGAGGATGGAGTGAGTGTGGGAGGGAGGGAAAGAGGGATGGAGTGAGTGTGGGAGGGAGAGGGGAATGGAGTGAGTGTGGTAGGTAGGGAGAGGGGGATGGAGTGAGTGTGGTAGAAAGAGGGGGGATGGAATGCATGTGGGGAGGGGAATGGATTGAGTGTGTGAGGGAGAAGGGGATGGAATGAGTGTGAGGGAGAGGGGTGGAGTGAGTGTAGTAGGAAGAGGGGGATGGAGTGAATGTGGGAGGGAGGGAGAGAAGGATGGAGTGAGTGTGGTAGGAAGAGGGGGATGGAGTGAATGTGGGAGGGAGGGAGAGAAGGATGGAGTGAGTGTGGTAGGAAGAGGGGGGTGGAGCGAGTGTGGGAGGGAGAGGAGGATGGAGTAAGTGTGGGGAGGGGAACAGATTGTGTGAGGGACAAGGGGTTGGAGTGAGTGGGAGGAAGCGGTGGATGGAGTGAGTGTGGGGAGGGGAATGGATTGACTGTGAGGGAGAATGGGTTGGAGTGAATGTGAGTGTGAGTGAGAGTGATTGCATGAGGGAGAGGGGGATGGAGTGAGTGTGTGAAGGATGGGGGATAGAGTGGGCACGGTAGGGATAGGGGGATGGAGTGAGTGTGGGGAGAGGGATGGAATGAGTTTGGGAGGGAGGGAAAGAGGGATGGAGTGAGTGTGGCAGAGGAAGAGGATGGAATGAGTGTGGTAGGGAGAGGGGGATGGAGTGAGTGTGATTATTAGGGAGAGGGGGATGGAGTGAGGGGGGTGGGACTGAGAGTGGGAGGGAGGGCAAAAGGGATGGAGTGATTGTGTGAGGGAGAGGGAGATGGAGTGATTGTGTGAGGGAGAGGGAGATGAAGGGTGTGTGTGTGATATAGTAAGAGGGGGATGGACTGAGTGTAGGAGGGAGGGAAAGAGGGATGGAGTGAGTGTTGGATGGAGAGGGGGATGGAATGAGTGTGATTGTGAGGGAGAGGAGAATGGAGGGGCTATGAGAGGGTGAGGTGGATGGAGTGAGTGTGAGAGGTAGGGACAGGCGGATGGAGTGAGTGTGGGAGGTCGGGAGAGGCGGATGAAGGGGCTGTGAGAGGGAGAGGTGGATGAAGTGAATGTGGAAAGGACGGAGAGGTGGATGGAGGGGCTGTGAGAGGGAGAGGCAGATAGAGTGAGTGTGGGAGGTAGGGAGAGGCGGATGGAGGGACTGTGAGAGGGAGAGCTGGATGGAGTGAGTGTGGGAGGTAGAGAGAGTCGGATGGAGGGGCTGTGAGAGGGAGAGCTGGATGGAGTGAGTGTGGGAGGTAGGGAGAGGCGGATGGAGGGCTGTGAGAGGGAGAGCTGGATGGAGTGAGTGTGGGAGGTAGGGAGAGGCGGATGGAGGGGCTGTGAGAGGGAGGTGAGGCTGTGTGCCTGGAACAAGGTGATTGGGACAGAGCGAGTCCTGCAGTGGGAGGAGGCAGTGGTGAAGCTGTGTGCGGGCTGACAGCAGATTGGCTGTAGGACAGGTTCGAGGAGGAGCCTGAGCTGCGAGCACTCACATTCGAGGTGAAGGCACTGTACACTGTCAGTGAGTGGTAGACATCTTCCCCAGGCTGTGACGCTCTGCAGTACTGCATCAGTCTACCCAGCAGTCGCCTGGTACTCCCTCTGCTCACCTCGAACTACCATCTCCTCCACCTCTACCATGGGGGTAAGTGAGACAGCAAACTCAGCTCCGTCTGCCTGGCATCAGGAATGGCGCTGCAAGCCTGAGAGAGGGTCATCAGGCTGGGATACTGCAATATCGCAATGCAGCAGCATAGAGAGAGAGAGAGAGAGAGGGATACAGTCATCTGTGAGAGAGCGAGAGAGAGATAGCGTACACAGTCATCTGTGTGAGAGAGGGAGAGGCAGAGGGAGGCAGAGAGAGAGAGAGGGTAAATGTGCACAGTTATCTGTGAGAGAGGGAGACAGAGAGAGAAAGAGAGGAGGAGATAGCATACACAGTCATCTGTGTGAGAGAGGGAGAGGCAGAGGGAGACAGAGAGAGAGAGAGGGTAAATGTGCACAGTTATCTGTGAGAGAGGGAGACAGAGAGAGAAAGAGAGGAGGAGATAGCATACACAGTCATCTGTGTGAGAGAGGGAGAGGCAGAGGGAGACAGAGAGAGAGAGAGGGTAAATGTGCACAGTTATCTGTGAGAGAGGGAGACAGAGAGAGAAAGAGAGGAGGAGATAGCATACACAGTCATCTGTGTGAGAGAGGGAGAGGCAGAGGGAGACAGAGAGAGAGAGAGGGTAAATGTGCACAGTTATCTGTGAGAGAGGGAGACAGAGAGAGAAAGAGAGGAGGAGATAGCATACACAGTCATCTGTGTGAGAGAGGGAGAAAGAGACACGGAGAGAGGGAGAGGGAGATAGAGACAGGGTATGGTGCATAGTTATCTGTGAGAGAGGGAAAGAGAGAGAGAAAATGGGACAGAGAAAGAGGGCGGTGAGATGGACAGAGAGAGGGGCAGGGACAGAGAGAGATAGGGGCATAGAGAGGGAGGGATGTGGAGAGGGATGGAGGGAGTAGAGGGATGGAAGGTGGTTCGAAAGGGATGGACGTGGAGGAAAGAGAGAGACGGGGAGTGAGACGGAAGGAGGGAGAGGAAGGGAATAAGAGTGAGAGAGAGAGATAGAGAAGGACATAGACAGAGGGACAGAGGGAAAGGGAGAGTGGGACAGAAAGATGGGGAGACAGAAAAGGAAGGAGAGAGTTGGAGGAATAGACAGACAGCGGGGGAGACAGATAGAGAGAGATATAGGCAGAGAGAGGGACAGAGTCAGATGGACAGAGAGAGGGACAGAGACAGATAGACAGGGAGAGGGAGAGTGACAGAGGCCGATAAAGAGATTGAGAAAGACAAACAGGGACAGAGGGAGGGGAAAAAGTAAGGCGGAGAGGGATAAATATAGAGCAGGGAGAGAGAGAGAGAGAGACAAAGAGATAGAGGAAGGGAGAGACAAAGGGAGTAGAGAACATTTGGAGAGAGAGAGTGAGGGAGAGATATAGAGAGAGGGGAAGGTGTGGAAAGGCTGAAATTGATGAGACATGACAAAAGAGAAATAATGCAAAATTATTTGATAACAAGATCTGGGGGAAAATGGGGATGGGAAGAGAACAACAAGGGGATAGAGAGACAGAGGGACAGAGAGAGAAACAGAGAGGGAGAAAGAGAGAGGGGGTGGGGAGAGAATTTGTGAGGAGATGCAGGTGGAGGGATGGAAGAAGCCGGAGGGACAGATGGAGAGATGGAGAAAGGCCAACACAGATTGTCAGGAGGAGCCAGAGGGAGAGCCGGGGCAGCCTCTCGAAGGTGTCCAAGCAGAGCTGATGGTCTCCCTCTCTCTCTCTCCCTCTCTCTCTCTCTCTCTCTCTCTCCGTCCCTGTGATTAGCTCTGTGGCAGTCCTGCTGCCTGGCATTTTTTTTCGGAAAGCTGAGGCAGTGGGAGCTGCAGATGTAGGTGGATGTTTCTGCTTGTTCCCCACCCTGGGCCGTAGATGTACGTGAGTGAGGAAGGTGCGTGCAGATGCTGCATCAGAGAGAGAGAGAGAGAGAGAGAGAGAGACAGTGGTGCAGAGCTGGCTAACAGCCAGCTCCCTCACAGAAACACTGCAGAACGAGGGGGATGGGGAACAAGCAAGGTCACAGAGGTTCCACTTCTCTGAAGGTGAACGCCACACACATCTGGATGGGCTCTGCGTGCACTCACACACACAGAGACACACACAGACGGACAGACACAGACACACACACACACAGTCAGACACAGACACACACACACACACACACACAGGCAGACACAGACACAGACACACACACACACACACATGCACAGACAGACAGACAGACACACACACAGACAGAAAGATAGACAGACAGACAGACAGACACACACACACACACACACACACACAGATAGACAGACAGAGACACAGACATACACACACAGACAGACACACACACACAGATAGCCAGACACAAACAGACAGACAGACACACATACACACACACACATAGACAGACAAACACAAACATACA
>NC_081394.1:16081865-16109365 GCF_030684315.1 Stegostoma tigrinum
TGAGAGAAAGTGTGTCTGTTTTGACAGTGTGTGTGTGTTTTGAGAGTGAGTGAGTGTGTGTGTGTGTGTGTGTGTGTGTGTTTTGAGAGTGTGTGTGTGTGAGAGAGACATTGTGTGTGTGTGTTTTCAGAGAGTGTGTATGTTGTTTATGAGTGTGTGTTTTCAGAGTGTGTGTGTGTGTTTTGAGAGTGAGTGTGCGTATGTTGAGAGTGTGTGTGTGTTTTGAGAGTGAGCGTGCAGGTGTGTTTTGAGAGTGTTGTGTGTGTTTTGAGAGTGAGTGTGTGTGTGTTCTGAGAGTGGGAGCGTGTGAGAGAGAGAGACATTGTGTGTGAGAGTGCGTGTTTTGAGAGAGTGTGTATGTGTGTTTTGAGAGTGTGTGTATGTGTGTGTGTGTTTTGAGAGTGCGTGTATGTTTTGAGAGTGTGTGTGTGTTTTGAGTGTGTGTGTGTTTTGAGAGAGTGTATGTGTGCGTGTGAGAGAGACATTGTGTGTGTGTGTGTTTTCAGAGAGTGTGTATGTTTTGAGAGTGTGTGTATGTGTGTGGGTGTTTTGAGAGTGAGTGTGTGTTTTGAGTGTGTGTGTGTGAGAGAGAAATTGTGTGTGAGTGTGTGTTTTGAGAGTGTGTGTGTGTGTTTTGAGAGTGTGTGTGTGTGTTTTGAGTGTGTGTGTGTGTGAGAGAGAGAGAAATTGTGTGTGAGAGTGTGTGTTTTCAGAGAGTGTGTATGTGTGTTTGAGAGTCTGTGTGTGAGTGTGTTTTGAGAGTGAGTGAGTGTGTGTTTTGAGAGTGAGTGTGCATGTGTGTTTTGAGAGTGTTGTGTGTGTTTTGAGAGTGAGAGCGTGTGAGAGAGAGAGACATTGTGTGTGAGAGTGTGTGTTTTCAGAGTGTGTATTTGTGTTTGAGAGAGTGTGTGTGTGTTTTGAGAGTGTGTTTGTGTGTGTGTGTGCATGCATGTGCTTTGAAATGAATGTGTGTGTGTGTGCATGAGAGAGAGTGTGTATGTGTGTTTGTGAGTGTGTTTTGAGAGTGTGTGTATGTGTGTGGGTATTTTTAGAGTGAGTGTGTGTGTGTTTTGAGAGCAAGCATGTGTGTGTTTTCACAGTGTTGTGTGTGTTTTGAGAGTGAGTGTGTGTGTTTTGAGAGTGAGAGAGTGTGTGTGTGCGTGTGTGTGAGAGAGAGATTGTGTGTGTGTGTGTTTTCAGAGAGTGTGTATATGTGTTTGTGAGTGTGTGTTTTGACAGTGTGTGTTTGAGTGTGTGTTTTGAGAGTGTGTTTGTGTGTGTGTATGCATGTGCTTTGAGATGAATGTGTGTGTGCATGTGAGAGAGTGAGAGTGTGTGTGTGTTTTAAGGGAGTGTGTATGTGTGTTTGTGAGTGTGTGTTTTGAGAGTGTGTGTATGTGTGTGGGTGTTTTGAGAGTGAGTGTGTATGTGCGTGTTTTGTGTGTGTGTGTGAGAGAGAGAGACATTGTGTGTGAATGTGTGTATTTTCAGAGAGTGTGTATGTGTGTTGAGAGTGTGTGTGTGTTTTGAGTGTGTGTGTTTTGGGAGTGTGTGTGTTTTTTGAGAGAGAGGGAGAGTGAGTGTGTGTGTGAGTGAGTGCTTTGAGAGTGAGTGTGTGTGTGTGTTTTGAGTGTGTGTGTGTGCATGCATGTGCTTTGAGATGAATGTGTGTGTGTGCATGAGAGAGAGAGTGTGTATGTGTGTTTGTGAGTGTGTGTTTTGACAGTGTGTGTATGTGTGTGCTTTGACAGTGAGTGTCTGTGTGTGTGTGTTTTGTGGGTGTGTGAGACAGAGAAAGTGTGTGAGTGTGTGTTTTGAGAGAGCGTGTATGTGTGTTTGTGAGTGTGTGTTTTGAGAGCGTGTGTATGTGTGTGTGTGTTTTGAGACTGAGAGTGTGTGTGTGTGAGAGAGAGACATTGTGTATGTGTGTTTGTTAGTGTGTGTTTTGAAAGTATGTGTATGAGTGTGGGTGTTTTGAGAGAAAGTGTGTCTATGTTTTGACAGTGTGTGTGTGTCTTGAGAGTGAGCGTGTGTGTTTTGAGAGTGAGTGAGTGTGTGTGTATGTGTGTGAGAGACATTGTGTGTGTGTGTTTTCAGAGAGTGTGTATGTTGTTTGTGAGTGTGTATTTTGAGAGTGTGTGTGTGTTTTGAGTGCGTGTGTGTGTTTTGAGAGTGAGTGTGCGTGTGTTGAGAGTGTGTGTGTGTTTTGGGAGTGAGTGTGCATGTGTGTTTTGAGAGTGTTGTGTGTGTTTTGAGAGTGTGTGTGTGTGTTTTGAGTGTGTGTGTGTGTGTGTGCGTGTGAGAGAGACATTGTGTGTGTGTATGTTTTCAGAGATTGAGTATGTGTGTTTGTGAGTGTATGTTTTGAGAGTGTGTGTGTAAGTGTGTGTTTTGAGAGTGTGTTTGTGTGTGTGTGCATGCATGTGCATTGAGATAAATGTGTGTGTGTGCATGAGAGAGAGTGAGAGTGTGTGTGTTTTGAGAGAGTGTGTATGTGTGTTTGTGTGTGTTTTGAGAGTGTGTGTATGTGTGTGTGTGTTTTGAGAGTGAGAGTGTGTGTGTGTTTTGAGAGTGTGTGTGTGTGTTTTGAGAGTGAGAGTGTGTGTGTGCGTGTTTTGAGAGTGTGTGTGTGTGTGAGAGAAATTGTGTGTGAGAGTGTGTGTTTTCAGAGAGTGTGTATGTGTGTTTAGAGTGTGTGTGTTTGTGTGTGTTTTGAGTGTGTGTGTGTGTTTTGAGAGTGTGTTTGTGTGTGTGTGCATGCATGTGCTTTGAGATGAATGTGTGTGTGTGTATGAGAGAGAGTGTGTGTGTTTTGAGAATGTGTGTGGGTGTTTTGAGAGTGAGTGTGTGTGTGTGTGTGTGTGTGTGTGTTTTGAGTGTGTGTGTGTTTTGAGAGTGTGTGTGTGTGTTTTGAGAGTGAGCGTGTGTGTGTTTTGACAGTGTGTGTGTTTTGAGAGTGAGTGTGTGTGTTTTGAGAGTGACAGAATGTGTGTGCGTGTTTTGAGTGTGTGTGTGTGAGAGAGAGACACTGTGTGTGAGAGTGTGTGTTTTCAGAGAGTGTGTACGTGTGTTTGAGAGAGAGAGTGTGTGTGTGTGTGTTGTGAAAGAGAGAAGGAGAGTGTGTGTGTGAGTGTGAGTGCTTTGAGAGTGAGTATGTGTGTGTTTTGGGACTGTGCGTGTGTTTTGTGTGTGTGTGTGTTTTGAGTATGTGTCTGTGTGTGCTCTTTGAGATGAGTGTGCGTGTGTTTTGAGTGTGTGTGTGTGTGTGTGCATGCATGTGCTTTGAGATGAATGTGTGTGTGTGCATGAGAGAGAGTGAGAGTGTGTGTGTTTTGAGAGTGTGTGTATGTGTGTTTGTGAGTGTTTGTTTTGAGAGTATGTGTGTGGGTGTTTTGAGAGTGTGTGTGTATGTTTTGAGTGAGTGTGTGTTTTTTGAGAGTGAGTGTGTGTGTTTTGAGAGTGAGTGTATGTGTTTTGAGAGTGAGAGAGAGAGTGTGTGTGTGTTTTTGAGAGTGTGTGTGCGTGTGTGAGAGAGAGAGACATTGTGTGTGAGAGTGTGTGTTTTCAGAGAGTGTGTATGTGTGTTTGTGAGTGTGTGTTTTGAGAGTGTGTGTATGTGTGTGTTTTGACAGTGAGTGTCTGTGTGTGTGTGTGTTTTGTGGGTGTGTGAGACAGAGAAAGTGTGTGAGAGTGTGTGTGTTTTGAGAGAGTGTGTATGTATGTTTGTGAGTGTGTGTTTTGAGACTGAGTGTGTGTGTGTGAGAGAGAGAGACATTGTGTGTGAGAGTGTGTATGTGTGTTTGTGAGTGTGTGTTTTGACAGTGTGTGTATGAGTGTGGGTGTTTTGAGAGAAAGTGTGTCTGTGTTTTGACAGTGTGTGTGTGTTTTGAGAGTGAGAGTGTGTGTGTGTGTTTTGAGAGTGTGTCTGTGCGTGTGAGAGACACATTGTGTGTGTGTGTGTGTGTGTTTTCAGAGATTGGGTATGTGTGTTTGTGAGTGTATGTTTTGAGTGTGTGTGTGAGTGTGTGTTTTGAGAGTGTGTTTGTGTGTGTGTGCATGACAGAGTGAGAGTGTGTGTGTTTTGAGAGAGTGTGTATGTGTGTTTGTGAGTGTGTGTTTTGAGAGTGTGTGTATGTGTGTGTGTGTTTTGAGAGTGAGAGTGTGTGTGTGTTTTGAGAGTGTGTGTGTGTGTTTTGAGAGTGAGAGTGTGTGTGTGCGTGTTTTGAGAGTGTGTGTGTGTGAGAGAGAAATTGTGTGTGAGAGTGTGTGTTTTCAGAGAGTGTGTATGTGTGTTTAGAGTGTGTGTGTTTGTGTGTGTTTTGAGTGTGTATGTTTTGAGTGTGTGTGTGTGTGTTTTGAGAGTGTGTTTGTGTGTGTGTGCATGCATGTGCTTTGAGATGAATGTGTGTGTGTGTGCATGAGAGAGAGTGTGTGTGTTTTGAGAATGTGTGTATGTGTGTGGGTGTTTTGAGAGTGAGTGTGTGTGTGTGTTTTGAGTGTGTGTGTGTTTTGAGAGTGTATGTGTATGTTTTGAGAGTGAGCATGTGTGTGTTTTGACAGTGTGTGTGTTTTGAGAGTGAGTATGTGTGTTTTGAGAGTGACAGAGTGTGTGTGCGTGTTTTGAGTGTGTGTGTGAGAGAGACATTGTGTGTGAGAGTGTGTGTTTTCAGACAGTGTGTACGTGTGTTTGAGAGAGAGAGAGTGTGTGTGTATGTGTGTGTGTTTTGAGAGAGAGGAGAGTGTGGGTGTGAGTGTGAGTGCTTTGAGAGTGAGTATGTGTGTGTTTTGGGACTGTGTGTGTGTTTTGTGTGTGTGTGTGTTTTGAGTGTGTGTCTGCGTGTGCTCTTTGAGATGAGTGTGCGTGTGTTTTGAGTGTGTGCGTGTGTGTGTGTGCATGCATGTGCTTTGAGATGAATGTGTGTGTGTGCATGAGAGAGAGTGAGAGTGTGTGTGTTTTGAGAGCGTGTGTATGTGTGTTTGTGAGAGTAAGTTTTGAGAGTATGTGTGTGGGTGTTTTGAGAGTGAGAGTGTGTGTTTTGAGAGTGTGTGTGTTTTGAGTGAGTGTGTGTTTTTGAGAGTGAGTGTGTGTGTTTTGAGAGTGAGTGTATGTGTTTTGAGAGTGAGAGAGAGAGTGTGTGTGTGTTTTTGAGAGAGTGTGTGTGTGTGTGAGAGAGAGAGAGAGACATTGTGTGTGAGAGTGTGTGTTTTCAGAGAGTGTGTATGTGTGTTTGAGAGTGTGTGTGTTTTGAGAGAGAGTGGGAGAGGGCGTGTGTGTGTGAGTGTGAGTGCTTTGAGAGTGAGAATGTGTGTGTTTTGGGACTGTGTGTGTGTTTTCAGAGAGTGTGTGTGTGTATGAGAGAGAGAAATTGTGTGTGTGTGTTTTCAGAGAGTGTGTATGTGTGTTTGAGAGTGCATGTGTGTTTTGAGTGTGTGTGTGTGTGTTTCGAGTGTGTGTGTGTGTTTTGAGTGTGTGTCTGTGTGTGCTCTTTGAGATGAGTGTGTGTGTGTTTTGAGAGTGTGTTTGTGTGTGTGTGCGTGTGTGTGTGTGTGCATGCATGTGCTTTGAGATGAATGTGTGTGTGTGTGCATGTGAGAGAGAGAGTGTGTATGTGTGTTTTGAGAGTGTGTGTATGTATGTGTTTTGATAGTGAGTGTGTGTGTGTTTGTGGGTGTGTGAGACAGAGAAAGTGTGTGACAGTGTGTGTGTTTTGAGAGTGTGTGTATGTGTGTGTGTTTTGAGACTGAGTGTGTGCCTGAGAGAGGGACATTGTGTGTGAGAGTGTGTATGTGTGTTTGTGAGTGTGTGTTTTGAGAGTGTGTGTATGCGTGTGGGTGTTTTGAGAGAAAGTGTGTGTGCGTTTTGACAGTGTGTGTGTGTTTTGTGAGTGTGTGTGTGCGTGTGAGAGACATTCTGTGTGTGTGTGTTTTCAGAGAGTGAGAGTGTGTGTTTTGAGCGTGTGTTTGTGTGTGTGTGCATGCATGTGCTTTGAGATGAATGTGTGTGTGTGTGCATGAGTGAGGGTGAGAGTGTGTGTGTTTTGAGAGTGTGTGTATGTGTGTTTGTGAGTGTTTGTTTTGAGAGTATGTGTGTGGGTGTTTTGAGAGTGAGAGTGTGTGTTTTGAGAGTGTGTGTGTGTTTTGAGTGAGTGTGTGTCTTTTGTGAGTGAGTGTGTGTGTTTTGAGAGTGAGTGTATGTGTTTTGAGAGTGAGAGAGAGTGTGTGTATGTGTTTTTGAGAGTGTGTGTGTGTGTGTGTGTGTGTGTGTGTGTGAGAGAGAAACAGACATTGTGTGTGACAGTGTGTGTTTTCAGAGAGTGTGTATGTGTGTTTGAGAGTGTGTGTGTTTTGAGAGTGTGTGTTTTAAGAGAGAGTGGGAGAGGGAGTGTGTGTGTGAGTGTGAGTGCTTTGAGAGTATGTGTGTGTTTTGGGACTGTGTGTGTGTGTTTTGAGAGCGTGTGTGTATGTGAGAGAGAGAAATTGTGTGTGAGTGTGTGTTTTCAGAGAGTGTGTATGTGTGTTTGAGAGTGCGTGTGTGCGTTTTGAGTGTGTGTGTGTGTTTTGAGTGTGTGTGTATGTTTTGAGTGTGTGTGTGCATGTGCTTTTTGAGATGAGTGTGTGTGTTTTGAGAGTGTGTGTGTGTTTTGAGAGTCAGAGAACGTGTGTGTGTTTTGAGAGTGTGTGTGTGTGTGTGTGTGAGAGAGAGACATTGTGTGTGAGAGTGTGTTCTGAGAGAGTGTGTATGTGTGTTTGTGAGTGTGTGTTTTGAGAGTGTGTGTATGTGTGTGGGTATTTTGAGAGTGAGTGTGTGTGTGTTTTGAGTGTGTGTTGAGAGTGAGTGTATGTGTTTTGAGTGTGTGTGTGTGTTTTGAGAGTGAGTGTGTGTGTTTTGAGAGTGAGTGTGTGTGTGTGTTTTGAGAGTGAGTGTATATGTGTGTGTGTGTGCTCCCTCTCTCTCTCTCACACAGACACAATCCTTCACTCTCACCCTGGCACTTTGCTGACCTTCCCATCACTGTCCCTCACTATGGGCAGACCCTCCGAGGCTGATCTACTGCAGCATGGCATAAAAGCAACAAATTGAATTTGTATGGCACCTGCATTGGGCAGAAAGGTGCCGGGAGCCCTCCCAGGTGGCATACAAGCAGCTGCATGTCACCAATGGTCAGAGGGAAGGGCAAAGGTGGGAGTGAGTGAGGAGGAGACAGGGTCAGACACGAGGGTGACTTCCTCCCATTCTGAGGGGATTGAGTCTGGGGAAATAGTTACTGCTGTTGAGGCTATCTCAAGGCTAATTCACTCAGATCTTCAATCAGGAAAGGATTCAAGGGAAACAAGGTGTAGAGCTGGATGAACACAGCAGGCCAAGTAGCATCAGAGGAGCAGGAAAGCTTGACCTTTCAGGGCTAGACCCTTCTTCATTCTTTCTGAAGAAAGGTCCCAACCTGAAACGTCATCTTTCCTCTGATGCTGCTTGGCCTGCTGTGTTCATCCAGCTCCACACCTTGTTATCTCAGATTCTCCAGCATTGGCAGTTCCTACTATCTCTGTAAGGATTCAAAGGTTGTGGGGAAGAGCCAGAAAAGTGAAATTGTGTGCAGTTCTGCGCGCCCTGTTATCGGAAGGATATGGTTAAGCTGCAGAGGGCTCAGAAGAGATTTCCCAGGATGTTGCCAGGCATGGAGGGTTTGAGTTATAAAGAAAGGCTGGGACTTTTTTCACTGGAGTTTAGGAGATTGAGGAATAACCTTACAGAGGTTAATAAAGTCAGGAGGAGTATAGGGGAGGTGAGGGCCCAAGGACTTTTCCCTAAGGCGAGGGATTTTAAGACTGGGGCCATATTTTTAAGGTGAGAGGAAAATAATTTTAAAAAAGACTCGCGGAGCAATTTTTTCTAACACAGCAGGTGGTTTGTGTGTGAAATGAACTTCCTGAGGGAGCAGAGGATGTGGGTACAACTATAATGTTTAAAAGATGTTTGGATATGTACGTGAAAGGGAAAGGTTTGGAGGGATCCAGGCCAAAAGCAGCTGGGTCTAGGTTAGTTTGGGATTATGGTCAGCATGGACTGAATGGGCTGAAGGGTCTGTTCCTGCGCTGATGATTGACAGATGAATGATAGAATGGGATAAGGGGGATTGAATAGGAATGAGGGGTTGACGGGGATTCAGTGACAATGAGGAGGCGAGGAAGACTGAGTGAGAGGAGAGGTTGACTGAGCTCGGACTTTTCTCTCTGAAGAGAAGGAGGAAGAGAGGTGACCTGATCGAGGTGTACAAGGTAATGAGAAGCATGGATAGAGTCGATAGCCAGAGACTTTTCCCCAGGGCAGGATTGACTGCCACGAGGGGTCATAGTTTTAAGGTGTTAGGAGGAAGGTATAGAGGAGACGTCAGAGGGAGGTTCTTCACCCAGAGAGTTGTGAGCGCATGGAATAGTTTGCCAGTGGTAGTCGTGGAAGCGGAGTCATTAGTGACATTTAAGCGACTGCTGGACATGAACATGGACAGCAGTGAATTGAGGGGAATGTAGGTTAGGTTATTTTATTTTTGGATTAGGAATATTCCACGGCACAACATCATGGGCAGAAAGGCCTGTACTGTGCTGTACTTTGTTCTATGTTCTATATAGAACATGGGGGTGAGGGGAACTGGGTGAGAATAACTGGGTTGGGGAATTGAGTGGAAATAGGAGGTGACAAGGGGGCCACTGTGATGTCTGGGGGCATTGTGCATCACTGCGGGGCACTGTGAGTCACTGGGGGGTACTGTGGGTGTCTTGGGCACTGTGAATCACTGGGGTGGGGGGCACTGAGAGTCAGTGGGGGGGCACTGTGAGTCAGTGGGGGAGCACTGTGTATCAGTGCGGGGGGCACTGAGAGTCAGTGGGGGAGCACCGTGACAGTGGGGGTGTCACTGTGAGTCAGTGGGGGACACTGTGCATTGGGGAGACACTCTGTGTCAGTGGCGGGGGGGGTCACTGTGAGCCAGTGGGGGGCAGTGTGAATCAGTGGGGGTGCACTGTGAGTCAGTGGGGGTGGGCACTGTGAGCCAGTGGGGGGCAGTGTGAATCAGTGTGGGGGCACTGTGAGTCAGTGGGGGGGGTTCACTGTGAGCCAGTGGAGGGCAGTGTGAATCAGTGGGGGTGCACTGTTAGTCAGTGGGGGTGGGCACTGTGAGCCAGTGGGGGGGCACTGTGAGCCAGTGGGGGTGCACTGTGAGCCAGTGGGGGGCACTGTGAGTCAGTGGGGGGCAGTGTGAATCAGTGGGGGTGCACTGTGAGTCAGTGGGGGGGCACTGTGAGCCAGTGGGGGCACTGGTACTTACACAGTGGGATTGTAGAGGTGTCACTGTGAGCCAGTCGCTCTCACTGGGGTTGATCTTCCTGCAGTCTGGTTCCTGAGACTGGACAGTGCTGGTAGCCTCTCATGTCCCTGGAGCTAGAGCGCTGCAGTTCCTGAGAGCTGGACACTGTCCCTGTTGTGGTCCCTGGTTAGGGGTCTGCTCAGAGCCTGGGGGTGGGAGGGGGTACACATTCCAATCTCCCTGAGTAAGCTGCTCCACCTCACAGTTCCCTGATCACTCACCGATCAATGTAAAACGTGACATTAACACCATTTCCTCCGGTTTCCTGACCACATGATAGTTGCTGCATTATTCAGTGCAACCTCCTTCATTATTAACCAGGCAGGAAACGGAACAGGGTTTACACTCTAGAAACTCCCTGCTGACTATACAAATTCAGTACGCATGATTGCAAGATAGGAGGGGGAGAGACAGAGACAGAGAGGGAATGAGTGAGACAGAGATAAAGAGAGAAGCAGACAGATAGTGACAGTGACACTAAGAGAGGTGGAGAGAATGGAAAACAGAGACACAAGGAGAAAGACAGAGAGAGTGAGATACAGAAAAAGAGGAAGAAAGAGAAAGAAGCTGGGAAGAGTCAGAGAGAAAGAGAGAGATAAAGGGAGAAAGAAGCAGAGACAGAGATATATTGGGGGTAGGGGTGAGTCAGAGAGAGAAAGAGAGAGAGAGAGAGAAATAGAGAGACAAGGAAAGAGAGGATCAGAGAGACAAGAGATAGACTCATACAGCACAAAAGCCTTTCGGCCCATTGAGTCTGTGCTGACTGATCTATACTATATCTTCTGGCACTTGGAGAGGAGAGAGAGGCAGAGAGAGAGAGAGCTCAAAGGAGAGAGTGGGAAATGAGAGGCAGAGAGAAAGGGAGAGAGACGCAGAGAGAGAAAAAAGGAGGGAGAGAAAGGGAGAAAGTGAGTGACAGAGAGAGAGTGACAAAGGCAGGCAAAGAGAAAGGGAGAGAGAGAGAATAGGAGGTGGGGGGAGGAGAGCAACAGATAGACAGAGAGAGTGAGTGAGACAGACAGACAGAGAGAGTGAGACAGGAGGAGATGAAGGGAAAGATAGACAGAAAGACAGAGAAGCAGACAGCAAGGGGGAGATAGAGAAAGAGAAAGGGAACGATAGAGAGACACAGACAGAGAGAGTGTGAGACAGGGAGGGAGAGATAGAGACAGAGAAAGCGAGAGAGAAAGACAGACAGACAGAGAGAAAGAGAAAGGGAAAGAGACTGAGAGAAGAGACAGACACACACAAATAGAGAGAGATGTGATGTTAGGCATGATGTCTGGTTGTGGTTTGAATGTAGGGAATGCTGCAGACACATTGTGCCAGATTCCACAGATAGCGCCAGCTAATGTAGCTGGTTGGCCTGTTATTTATTAATGTTTGTCAAGGGTCAGCTCTGCCCAACTGCCCAGCTGGAGTCTGGGATCTCTGGTGGCCAGCTGAGGTGTAAGGGTCAGTCCCAGCTTGGAAAAGCCAGCTCCCTCAGGACACATCAAGCAGATGTTCACCTGCACATCTGCCAATGTGGCATACTGCATCCACTGTTCTCATTTGGCCTCCTCTACATGGGGGAAACCAAACGTAGGCTTGGGAACCACTTTGCAGAATACTTATGCTTGGTTCGCACTAAACAACTGCAACCTCCCAGTCGTGAACCATTTCAACTCACCCTCCCATTCCTTCAACGACATGTCCATCCTGGGCCTCCTGCTGTGCCACAACAATGCTATCCGAATGTTGCAGGAACAGCAACTCATATTCCGCTTGGGAACCCTGCAGCCCAATGGTATCAATGTGGATTTCACCAGCTTCAAAATCTCCCCTCCCCCCTACAGCATCCCAAAGCCAGCCCAGCTCATCCGCGCCTTCCTAACCTGTTCTTCCTCTCACCTATCCCCTCCTTCCACCTCAAGCTCAATCTCCATCTCCTACCTACTAACCTCATCCCACCCCCTTGACCTGTCTGTCCTCCCTGGACTGATCTACCCCCTCCCTACCTCCCCACTTACATTCACCTCTACAAGCTCCACCCCTGCCTCTTTAACTTGTCTGTCTCCTCTCCACCTATCTTTTCCTCTATCCATCTTCAATCCGCCTCCCCCTCACTCCCTATTTATTTCAGAACCCCCTTCCTCTCCCCCATCTCTGAAGAAGGGTCGAGACCCGAAACGTCAGCCTTCCTGCTTCTAAGATGCTGCTTGGCCTGCTGTGTTCATCCAGCTGTACACCTTGTTATCTCCCTCAGGATGAACACAGAAGGCCAAGCAGCATCAGAGGAGCAGGAAAACTGACGTTTCGGGAACAGACTGTTCCTCCTGCACCTCTGATGCTCCTTGGCCTGCTGTGTTCATTCAGCTCTCACCTTGCTACCTCTATACTCTCGCATTGTTTTGTGTAGTGGCTTTGGGCTGATTGAATATGCATTTTAATGACAGTACTCTGGAATGGAGTTACTAATTCTGCATTTGACTATATCCACCCCCTCCCATGTTCTCCCTTGAGAAGGTGGGGTGAGCTGCATTCTTGAACCACTGTGGTCCATCTGCAGTTCCTTCCATCTCTGAATGCGAGAGTATAGACTGACAATGCATTTGATCCAATGGGATTGCACAGAATAGAGAGGGATGTAATGTAAGAGTATGGCAGAGATGGCAATGGCTTGCTCAGTTAGGTGTATGGAGGGGCAAGGGCTTTGATTTGTTGGGAATATTTAATGGTTAGGAGCTGTTTTTAGGAGTGACATGAGGGTATAGTTTTTGATCAATTGTGACTCTACGGATACGTCCTAGTTTGGTTCTTAAAGATACCACAGAATGGTGTTCCCTGTGTTGAACAAGAACCAACTTAATTCTTTGAGAGAGTATAGAACAAAATTAGTTTTCTTAGATGCTTAGTGTCTTGCGTTATCAGCATTCTATAGTACAACAGGGCTGCATTGTTCCTTACTAGGGAATGCAAACTCTGAGATGGTGAACACGAAAGACGGGATAACATTGGGAATTGATTCCTTCCACCAACTTTCTCTAGCACTCCTTGCATTCCTCAGTTGTGGAATTTCTTTGCAGCTAATTTGATCCATTGTGAATGTAGCTGAGGTCACTGGGATTCAGACGAGATTTACCAGGATGTTGCCAAGAATGGATAGTTTGAGTTAGAAGGAGAGACTAGGACTTTTAGTCTTCTTGATGAGATAGGGTCCTGATGTTCTGGGACATTAGGCTACAGGGAAGGGTTCAGTTAATGATTGGCCTGCTTAATCCTGCTGTTTCAGCCAAGAAGGTTCCCTAAAATTGGAACCAAACTGCTACCCAATTGAACTCAATAAAATTACATATTTGTTACAGGACAGGAGGAAGCCATTGTCTCCATCATGCCTGTACTGGCTCTATTATTTAGTTCTTTGCGCACCAATTCAAACCAAAAGAACTCTCTTGAATGCCTCAAATCCACCCTGCTCCCGCACACAGTGCGTTCTGGACCCCAACTACTTACCTTGTGAAAAAGATTTTCATCTCATCGTCTTCACTCCATTTGCACATATGGGTACTGCCTTTCAATTTTTGTTTTCCTTTATCAATCTGACTGATATGGACTGTGAACTCTATGAGAATGGAACCTGGTCCACTGGGACTCTGCAAAATGCTAGTTAGTTTAATTAGCTGCATTCCACTGAGAGAGAGTCATACAACACAGAAACAGACCCTTCAGTCTGTGCTGACCGTAATCCCAAACTAAACTGGTCTCTCCTGGCCCATATCCCTCCAAACCTTTCCGATTCATGTCCTTATCCAAATATCTTATAAACATTGTAACTGTACCCACACCCACCACTTCCTCTGGAAGTTCATTCCAGACACGAACCACTCTCTACATTGAAACAAAATTGCCCCTCATGTCCTTTTTAAATTTTCTTCTCTCGCCTTAAAAATGTGCCCCCCAGTCTTGAAATCCCCCACCCTAGGGCAAAGACACCTGCAATTCACTTATCTATATCCCTCATGATTTTGTCACCCCTCAACCTCCTGCACTCCAGTGAAAAAAGTCCCAGTCAACACAGCCTCTCCTTATAAATCAAACTCTCCATCCCTGGCAACATCCTGGTACATCTCTTCTGAGCTCTCTCCAGCTTACTAATCCTTCCCGTAATGGGGAATGTCATGGCTGCACACACAATTCCAGAACAGGCCTCACCAATGCCCTGTGCAACCTCAATGTGACTTCCCAACTCCAAAGGTCAGAGCAATGAAGCCAAATGTGCCAAACACCTCCTTAGTCACCCTGCCTATGTGTGACACAAACTTCTAAGAGTTAGGTACCTGAATTCTATAGAACCCACAGAGTGTGGAAGCAGGCCATTTGGCCCACCAAGTCCACACTACCTCTCCAACAAGCATTCCACCCAGATTGATCGCCCTACTCTGTATCCTGGCCTTTCCCTATCTAACCCACCTAATTTACACACCCCTGGGCACCATGGGAAATTCAGCATGAACAATCCACCTAAACCTGCACATCTTTGGACTGTGGGAAGAAACCCATGCAGACACAGGGAGAATGTGCAAGCTCCACACAGTCGCCCGAAGGTGGAATCAAACTCAGGTCAATGGAGCTGTGAGGCAGCAGTGCTAACCACTGAGCCACTGTGCCACCCATACACCATTATCCATGGAATCTGTCTTGTGAACCTACAGTGAACTGCCTCAGATGTAACTTCATCCCTCAGGTAGGGGAATCTGAACTGGACGCAGTGCCCCAGATGTGGTCTCACTCATGTTTGTACGGTTACAGCAAAACCTCCTCATTTCTGTACTCCACTCCTTTAACAACAAATCCGAAAATTAACTTTTCCCTCCCTATTACCTGGTGTTTCTGCAAACTAACGTTCTGTGATTCATGAACTAGATCTGTTGGTACATTCGTCTTGGATATCTCAGATGGGCTGAGGATTGGCAGAGGGAGTTTAATTTAGATAAATATGAGGTGCTGTGTTTTGGAAAAGCACATCAAGACAGGACTTACACACTTAATGATAAGGTCCTGAGGAGTGTTGCCAACAAAGAGACCTTGGAGTGCAGGTACATAGTTCCTTGAAAGTGGAGTCGCAGGTAGACAGAGTGGTGAGGAAGGTGTTTGGGACGCTTGCCTTTATTGGTCAGTGCATTGAGTACAGGAGTTGGGAGGGTCATGTTGTGGCTGTACAGGACATTGGTTCGGGCCACTTCTGGAATACTGTGTGCAATTCTGGTCTCTTTGCTGTAGGAAGGATGTTGTGAAACTTGAAAGGTTGCAGGAAAGATTTTCAAGGATGTAGCCAGGGTTGGAGGGTTTGAGCTACAGGGAGGGGCTGAATAGGCTGGGGCTATTTTCCCTTGGAGCATCGGAGGCTGAGGGGTGACCTTATAGCGGTTTATAAAATCTTAAGGGGCATGAAGAGGGTACATAGCCAAGGTCTTTTCCCCAGGGTAGGGGACTCCAAAACTGAAGGGCATAAAGGTGAGAGGGGAAAGATTAATAAGGGACCTGAGAGGTAACACTTTCGCACAGAGGGTGGTGCGTGTATGGAACAAGCTGCAAGAGGAAGTGGTGGAGGCTGGTACAGTTATAATATTTAAAAGGCATCTGGATGGATACATGGATAGGAAAGGTTTACAGGGATATGAGCCAAATAGTCCAGCCTTTGATGCCCATCTCTTAATGCCCAGTGGGCAGCTGGAACTCATCTGTGGGCATGGAGTCATGTGTAGACCCAAACCAGGTAAGGATGGCAGATTCCTAAGGACTTGAGTGACCCCTACCCCAACCAATTGGGCTTTTAAGTCCATTTATACCACAGACTTTTTATAGAATTCACATTTTACCATCTGCCGTAGCGGGTGATGAGCCATGAGGTGCTGGTCCACAGACAAACATTGGTAGTGGGCATGGGCAATGTTCCTGACAGCTGCCCGACCAGCCTGCGAACTGTAGCCTGGATTAACTTAGGAACTTTCAGCACAAAAGTGAACAGCCCACCCATGATCCGCTGCTCAGTGCGGGAGACTGTCAATCTTTGCATGTCCAAGTCTTCTCCGATGTCCTGCCTGAATGGTCTGCATTTAAATTTGTTAGACCCTTCCCTCTCCCTTTGAAGACAGGATCAGACTAGCTATTGACCCCTACCCGGTTCCCGGCAGATCTTGAAATCATCTGTTAGCCTTCTGAATCCCAAGGAACACAATCCCTGTTTGTGTAACCTCTCCCTGTAATGTAACACTTTGACCAGGTATCATTCCGAAAAATCTACAACACACTTATTTACAGTCCAACATTATCTTCTCTGAAGCATGATGCCGAGAATAGCTAGCTGTTATACAATCTGATCTGATAGGAAAAGACCATTTGGCCCATTGAGCCATTTATTAAGGCCACAGCTGATTAAAATCCTCTACATTTTCTGTCTACTCCCATAAATATTCCCCTCCCCTGTTTATCACTCTATCTAGCCTTGCCTTAAAAAGAATTCAAAGTACCCATCATCTCTGAGAAAGGGAAGTTCCAATCCTTAGAGAGAAGGGAAAGACATATTCTCTGTTTTAACTTGAGTGAACCTTTACTTCAAAACAGTTATAGATTCGCCCATTGACTCCAGACCCACCCTCTCGGGATCGTACATATTTCAAACAAACTCCCTGTTCTCAATTCGAAATGTTACAAGCCAACTTATTCATTCCATGTAGTAGCCTGGTAAACCTTCTCTGAACTGCTGTCACATCCTTCTGTGAGTATGTTGAGTCCAGAAGCATTTTCAACAATGCCCTATATTTCCTGAAGCATATTGTTCCATTCCATTCCCCCTCACAAGAATCCATCACATTCTTCTAGCATTCCCAATTGCTTGTTGTACCTGCAGACTCAATAGTCCTAATAGACCCACAGGGCTGCTCTCTCATTAGGGAGGGATGACAGGTCAGTAATTGAATCTGAGGGTCACCACACCTCAGGCTAGGGGAGAGGTTGAGAAGGAGAGTATTTCACTGTAACATCAACCAGTGATGGAGATTGAACCCACACTGTTGGCATTACAAAACAACCATCCAGCCAAATGAGCTAAACCACCTGCACCCTTCTGTGATTCGTGCACTTGGACTTGGCTGTGGGTCAGATCAATAGTTTGAAGATCTCACCTCCATGATGTCGTATATATCCATGCTGAAATCCACTTGTTGCCAATCTCTCTATTTGTAATTTCACGCTCACAACTTTGCTCCTTTTTGTCTCTCTGATGAACTGTGGGTTTGGAACCACTCCATCCCACAACTTGTTTTGTTAACAATTCTTGGTATCACTCCTGGTTTTCCGTGTGGGATACCTGTGAGAGTTCGCTCCTGTCCATCATCGCAATGCTCTGTTTGACCCGCTCCTATACTCAGCTCCCCTCAAGGTCTCTGCATTTCAATGTTGTCTGGCTCATCCAGAACCAGATCAAATTGTTTTTGGAAGTCCACATAATCAACATCCAGCCACATTCCCTTCCCCACAACTTCAGTCAGCCCTATGAAAACAAAACCATCAAATCCAGTTTGTCAAGACCAATTCCTGACTGAAGGCCGTGAAGTGTAGCAGCAGAAGTAGGCCATTCAGCCCATCCAGCTTGCTCCGATTGTGGCTGATCCGATAATCCTCAATTCCACTTTGCTGCCTTCTCCCTATAACCCTTGATTCCCTTCCTGATTAAAACTCTATACTTAACAACCCACAGTGGCTCAGTGGTTAGCACTGCTGCCTCATAGCCCCAGGGACCCAGGTTCAATTCTACCCTAGGGCAGCTGTCTGTGTGGGTTTGCACTTTCTCCCCATGTCTGTGTGGGTTTGCACTTTCTCCCCATGTCTGTGTGGAGTTTGCACTTTCTCCCCATGTCTGTGTGGGTTTGCACTTTCTCCCCATGTCTGTGTGGGTTTGCACTTTCTCCCCGTGTCTGTGTGGGTTTGCACTTTCTCCCCATGTCTGTGTGGAGTTTGCACTTTCTCCCCGTGTCTGTGTGGGTTTGCACTTTCTCCCCATGTCTGGGTGGGTTTGCACTTTCTCCCCGTGTCTGGGTGGGTTTGCACTTTCTCCCCACGTCTGTGTGGGTTTGCACTTTCTCCCCATGTCTGTGTGGGTTTGCACTTTCTCCCCATGTCTGGGTGGGTTTGCACTTTCTCCCCATGTCTGCGTGGGTTTGCACTTTCTCCCCATGTCTGGGTGGGTTTGCACTTTCTCCCCGTGTCTGTGTGGAGTTTGCACTTTCTCCCCATGTCTGTGTGGGTTTGCACTTTCTCCTCGTGTCTGTGTGGAGTTTGCACTTTCTCCCCATGTCTGTGTGGGTTTGCACTTTCTCCCCGTGTCTGCGTGGGTTTGCACTTTCTCCCCGTGTCTGTGTGGGTTTGCACTTTCTCCCCGTGTCTGCGTGGGTTTGCACTTTCTCCCCATGTCTGCGTGGGTTTGCACTTTCTCCCCGTGTCTGTGTGGGTTTGCACTTTCTCCCCGTGTCTGCGTGGAGTTTGCACTTTCTCCCCGTGTCTGTGTGGGTTTGCACTGGCTTCCTCAGACAGTCCAAAGCTGAGCAGGTTAGGCGGATTGGCCGTGCTAAATTTGGAAACCTCCTTACTTTTCTACTCCATTCTTTTAGAAATAAAGGCCAATATTCCATTTGCTTTCCCCATTCCTCCCTGAACGGGAATGCTAGCATTTTGTGATCTGATATTGTCTGATCCTCACCTGCTTTGCCTTTTCTTTAACGGCCAGATACCAGTAACTTCTACCCAACTATTATGAACTCTTATCAGGAGAAAACTCATCCCAGACTCTCCCGGTCCCCATCTGCCTAAAAATAACAGAAAATCCTGAGTACTTGGTGGCTTGGTGATAACTGTTAGAGAGTCCTGGAGCTGAAACAGGCCCTTCAGTCCATCTCATCCATGCTGAGCAGATATTCTAAATAAATCTGGTCCCATTTGCCAGCATTTGACCCATATCCCTCTAAACCCTTCTTATTCATGCATTATCCAGACACCTTTTAAATGTTGTAATTGTACCAGCCTCCACCACTTCCTCTGGCAGCTCATTCCATACACGCACCACCCTCTGTGTGAAAAGGTCGCCCCTCACGTCCCATTTAAATATTTTCCCTCTCATCATAAATCGATGTCCTTTAGTTTTGGACTCCCCCCACTGCCCTGGGACAAAGGCCTTGGTTATTCAGGTTATCCATGCCCCTCGTGGTTTTATAACACTCTGTGAGGCCACCCCTCAGCCTGTGGCACTCCAGGGGAATAAAGTGCCAGCCTATCCAGCCTTTCCTCATAACTTGAACCCTTCAGACTCGGTAACTTCCTAGTTCGGTGAACGGGTCAACAGCACTCAGGGACTGTACACCATAAACACCTCCTCAGTTTTTGAGGGCTGATGGTGTCAGCAGATCCCAAGGGATGGAGGGATACTGGCCATGATCCACATCTCCTGGGGTGGAATCTAAGGCAAATGGGTCACAGGCTCAGGTTGACTGCTCTCCTGTTTGTTGGCTGCCCTTTTAAGGGGTAGCAAAGCAGAGATCAGGGTCACTTATTTAAGGGTTATTGCAGTTTTACTGAAGGCAGTTCAGAGGAGGTACTCCTCAATTGATTCCGGAGATGAGGGGTTTGCCATATGAACAGCGTTTGAGTGGTCTAGTCCTTCACTCTCTGGGGTTTAGAGGAGATCTAATTGAGGGAGAAAAGATGTTAAAGGGGATTGACAAAGTGGAGTTAGAGAGGATCCCCCCTCCTTGGGGGCAAGATTGGCCTTAGTTTTAGGATGAGGGGTGACAGAGGTAAAACAGAGATGAGAAAGAATTGTTTCTGTCTAGAGGGATGGTCAATCTGGAATCCCAGAGTGAAGTGTATGGGTGGGATGCTAGTTCAATGCAGAGGAGATACAGAGATTCTGAATCAGTTGGAGGGTTATGGAGAGGAAAGTGGATCTGAGACTTTGTGGCTGAAGGTTTTTGAGGTTTTAGTGGTGGGTTGGGGTGGTGGTGGGGGGGGGACACATGGTCTATCTTGTTAACCTCCCCGCCTCGGGGCCTGTCTCTGCTCCTCCTCACAGTACGGGCGGTCCGACAGTTACCGTGTGGCCACCACACAGGGAGACAAGGATGACAGCATCTCGCCAAAGAAGGGCAAAAACCAAAAACGCGACATGGATGACCTGAAGAAGGAAGTGGCACTGGTGAGTGAGAGGATACACTTGGGGACCCAAGTTTGACTCCCCCTCCCCCCACCCCCCAATCGGGGCGACTGTCTGTGTGGAGTTTGCGCATTCTCCCCGTGTCTGCGTGGGTTTCCTCCCACAGCCCAAAGATGCACAGGTTTAGGGTGAGTGGATTGGCCATGCTAAATTATCCCGTGGTGTTCAGGGCTGTGCTGGCTGGGTGGGTTAGCCATGGGGAAATGCAGAGTTACGGGATATGGCAGATTGCTCGTTGGAGGATCAGTGTAGTCACAATGGGCTGAATGGCCTCTTTCTCCACTGCTGAGAATCTATGGTCTGATGGATCTCCACACTGTTTGGAATGATTGCCAAGTTCAGACGGGGGCGGTCACTGAGTGTGACGATATGCCAGGAGAGGGGTGGGGTCTGAGCAACGGGGATATAGAGATTGTGAAAAATCACAGAGGCTGATTAGAGGAGGTGTTCCAACACAGACAAAGGCCTTTTGGCCCAGCGTATACATGCTAGCTGTCTTTTTGGCAACAATGTACTCCTGTCCCCAAATCAAAACCCTGTGTGCCTGTGCGTTCCAGTTAAAGCAGCAACGAGGACAGTATTTTCCTCTTTTTATCCAAACATATCAAATAGGCAGCAAGGACCCATTGACAGGAGACACAGTGGGAGAAATTTCACTGTGTGCGGCACCCCCTCAGCACAGACTCTCCGACAGTGCAGCACTCCCTCGGCACTGACCCTCTGACAGTGCGGCACTCCCTCGGCACTGACCCTCCGACAGTGCCCACTCCCTCAGCGCTGACCTTCTGACAGGGCGGCGCTCCCTCAGCACTGACCCTCTGACAGTGCGGCTCTCCCTCAGCGCTGACCCTCTGACAGTGTGGCGCTCCCTCAGCACTGACCCTCTGACAGCGCGGCGCTCCCTCAGCACTGACCCTCCGATAGTGTCATGCTCCCTCAGCACTGACCCTTCGACAGTGCCCGCTCTCTCAGCACTGACCCTCCAACATTGCCCGCTCCCTCAGCACTGACCCTTTGACAGTGCCTGCTCCCTCAGCACTGACCTTCCAACAGTGCCCGTTCCCTCAGCGCTGACCCTCTAACAGTGCCCACTCCCTCAGCACTGACCCTCCGACAGTGTACTGCTCCCTCAGCACTGATCCTCCGACAGTGCAGCACTCCCTCAGCACTGATCCTCTGACAGTGCGGCGCTCCCTCAGCACTGATCCTCTGACAG
This sequence comes from Stegostoma tigrinum, assembly GCF_030684315.1. Lineage (NCBI taxonomy): Eukaryota > Metazoa > Chordata > Chondrichthyes > Orectolobiformes > Stegostomatidae > Stegostoma > Stegostoma tigrinum. The sequence goes on from NC_081394.1 coordinate 16,102,690, forward strand.
TGCGGCGCTCCCTCAGCACGGACCCTCCGACAGTGCAGCTCTCCCTCAGCGCTGACCCTCTGACAGTGCCCGCTCCCTCAGGGCTGACCCTCCGACAGTGCCCGCTCCCTCAGGGCTGACCCTCCGACAGTGCCCGCTCCTTCAGCACTGACCCTCTGACAGCGCAGCACTCACCTGACTGACTTGGAAGGCAGTTGCAGTCCCTCAGCCCCTCCATGTGAGGAATTCAGCGCTGGCCACAGTGCTGAAACAATGAGCTCGGAAAGGTCCCACATAAAGATGCTCAGTGTTGGTTCACATTGCAGTGTTTGCTGATAGCCTCGAGGCTGCAGTTCACATTAGCAACAGTTTCCATGACGTTGGGGATGAATCTTTTGAGATTATTGCAACACAACCTTGTCCAACTCGGAATTTGAAGAGTACTCTTTGCTCTGAGCTGCTGTATTTGGAATTGTCCGTGTGTATGAATCCGAGTGAATGATATTTTCCAAAAACACAGAATATTCCAACATCCCGTGATCCTTCCACAACATACATCATGTCCTACCCTCTACTGAATATCATTTTGCTAAATGAAGTGTCATTTACATTAATTACTGACAGGAAAGAATAACCTGAATGATAAGATTGTGTCAAAAACTCACTGATCTTCCTTGAGCGAACCCCTGTGCTGTGCCTGTCCCTGGGAGTGTTTAGTGGTGACAGTCTAGAGGGAGATTTTCTCTGTACCCAAGCCTGAGCTGTCTCCGTCCCGGGAGTGTTGGGTGGGGACAGTGTAGAGGAAGCTTTTCTCTGTCTCTATCCCTGTAGCTGTCCCTGCCCTTGGAGTATTTGATCGGAATAGTGTAGAGGGAGCAATCCTCTGTACATAACCCCGTGCCGTTCCTGTCCTGGGAGTGTTTGATGGAGAAGGCACATTGGCCCAATCAGTGAGAGAGGATAGTGACTGTATTAGGTGATCTGTAGCCAGTCTCTGAGGACAATGTATTTCACAGCAATTGTCTGCAGAGAGCTGATGTTTTTAATTCTCTGCCACTTGCTTGTTGAGTTTTCAGCTGCCTGGTGATGAAAAATTACCTCTGTCTCTGATCAGGGTCAGAAAGATCCTTCATCAAATCCAAACTCTCATGAATTTTCCGACTACTTTCTGATTTCTCCCTGGGATTGGTGACCTTTTCAATAAACATCTGCTTGTGTCGACAGAAGGTTCCAGTATCAATAGTTTTGCAGAATGCATTCTGATGAATCACATCGTCCCGTGTGTGAGACCCAGAGGTTGGGAAGTCTCAAACTCAGACTCTGTCCCTCGTACCCATAAACTCTCACCTTCCTCTTTCCAACTGAATCCTGTCCCACCATCTACAAGGCACAAGTCAGGAGTGTGAGGGAATATTTCCCACTTCCCCTGGATGGGGGGACAGCTCCACATCACTCAAGAAGCTCAATTTCATCCAGGACAAAGCAGGTCCTGCTTGGTTGGCCCCACATCCACAAACATCCCACTCCCTCCCCCACCGATGCACAGTAGCAGCAGTGTGTACCATCTACAAGATGCACTGCAGAAATTCATCAAAGATCCTCAGGCAGACAGGCAGATCCTTCCAAACCCATGGTAGCTTCCATCTAAAAGGACAAGGACAACAGATACATGGGAACATCAGTCCCTACAAATTCCCCTCTGAGCCACCCACCATCCTGACTTCGACATCTGCCATTCCTTCAGTGTCGCTGGATCAGAATTCTGGAATTCTCTCCCTAACAGCATTGTGGGTCAACCCACAGCAGGAGGACTGCAACAGTTTAAGAAGGCAGCTCACCACCACCTTCTCAAGGGGGGCAACTAGGGACAGGCAAGAAATGCGGGGCCCAGCCAGTGACACCTACTGAATGAATAAAGTTAAGATGCTGTAGTGTAGTGTAGGGGGAGGGGCTTAGATTAGTTCACAGGTCGGCACAACATCGAGGGCCGAAGGGCCTGTTCTGCGCTGTATTGTTCTACGTTCTATATTTGACAATAAGCCAGAGTTTGGAGATCAGTGATACTCAGGAATGCTCCAACTTCTCACCCTGACCCTTTCCAAAAATGATTGGGACTATGCTGTTCTAGGAAGCTCTCCTGTTGGTCAGGGCTGGGGAGCGAGTGGATCCCACACGGAGGCTCTAAATAGAGACAGTCACCGATCTGGTGCCAGAGCCAACGTGCATTGTGTCACATGGAAATCTCTAGGAATGTGGGCCCTTGCTGGTAGGGACAGCTTGGGGCTGGGACTTCCTGCACCCCAAGGAATAGTTTGAGCATCAGAGTGTGCTTGTGTCTGAGTTTTACAGATCCCCTGGGACTCAGGGGTCACTTCTCCAGGACAGGAATGATCATGGACTAGGTGTTTTTTTTTGACCACTTCTCTCTATCTCTCTCTCTGTGTCTCCTGTCAGACTGAACACAAGATGTCTGTGGAAGAGGTGTGCCGGAAACACAATGCGGACTGTGTGCAGGTTAGTGAGGAACGTTTCGGTCACATTGTCTGCAAAATGGACAGACATATTCTCATCCATCTATTCCCCCCTCCAGCTTTGTGTCCATCCCTCCATCTAGCTTTCTGCCTGCCCATGTCCATTACATAATCTTTCCATCCCTCCATCCCTGTTCCTTTCCAAAATTCCTTCACTAAAACTGTATCCTAACTCCATTCTTCCAACTTATCGTCTGTCCATTCCAACTCTCAATCATTGCACCATTCGTTGACCCTCTCCCCATCCTTGCTACGTCTGCTCTCTGATGCTGATCAAGGTGACCAACACATATTCAATTTCCTTTTTCGCTCTTTCCCTGGATCTCTGTCCCTCTCCCGACTTCTGTGTCTCTCTTTGCTCTGTTTCCCTGTCTGTCTTCCTCTGTCTCTCTCCCACGTCTGAGCCATCCCTTTTCGGCTTTCTCTCCCTCTCTCGGTGTCTCTCTCACTCTCTTTGCCCCCCCAGCTCTCCATGTCCACCTCCCCGCCCAATGTGCTGCATCTCTTCCTGACCATGTTGACATTTGCCCCTCTCTGTCAGGGTCTCACACATGCCAAGGCAGCGGAGTTCCTGGCCCGTGATGGGCCGAATGCCCTAACGCCACCTCCCACCACCCCGGAGTGGATCAAATTCTGCCGTCAGCTCTTCGGGGGATTCTCCATCCTCCTGTGGATCGGGGCCATCCTGTGTTTCCTGGCATACGGCATCCAGGCAGCGACTGAGGACAGCCCAGCCGGAGACAACGTGAGGGGGGGGGTGTGTTGCCAGGGGAAGGGGGGGTGACAAGGGGGGTGTTTGCGAGGGGAAGGGGGGCTCGCGAGGTGAAGTGGGCACAAGGGGAGGGGGGTGTGTCTGCATAAAGACAAAGGAGAGGGGAAGCCACTCGACTTCAACCAGAACATAGACCAGCTCCAGCCTCACAGTGACCCCATTGAGGGGGTCATTTCGGAGGAAGGGTCAGCGGTGGGAGGGAGGGTGGGTGGGTGGGTGTGGGGAAGGCAGCTCCTTCCTGCCATTGCTGAGATCAGGGAGGGTCAAGAACATAGGGGTGCAGATCCCACACACTCTTCCATATCGGGGGAGGGGTGCTTGTCCCCTCTCCTCCCTCTCCACCAACTCTTCCTTTACCCCTCTCACCCTTACATTCTCCCGGTGGAGGGGACTCCTGAGGAGGTGAAGGTCCCACCAGAAGCCCCACTGCAAGGATGATATGTTTCAGTGATGGCAGAATGACTCCATCCAGCCCACTCAACCTGAGACAAGTTTGAGGGGCCGAGTAGCCACATCCTGTGACAGGGCAATCCCCTCTCACTCCAGTAAAAGGGGACAATCTGGGCTTTCTAGCTCCAATAAATAGGGGTGTCCCAGGTCAGTCCATTAAATAGGGCTGTATTGGAGTGGTCTAACCCTGAAGCCATTGGGGGTGGACTGGAATGGTCTAACTCTGAAGCCTTTGGGGGAGGTCTGCAATGGTCTAACTCTGAAGCCAATAGGGAGTGTGTTTCCTTTGCAGTTGTACCTGGGAATTGTGCTATCTGCTGTGGTCATCATCACCGGCTGTTTCTCGTATTACCAAGAGGCTAAAAGTTCAAAGATCATGGAGTCGTTCAAAAACATGGTGCCTCAGGTAAACTCAGAAGGATCCTCATTCAGTTTGGGTGAGGGTGGGGATGGGAGGCGAGGGGACGGGTGTTGGCGAGGGGACGTGTACCAGGCGAGGGGACGGGTACGGGGAGAGGGGACGGGGTGAGGGGACGGGTACGGGGTGAGGGGACGGGTACCGGGCGAGGGGACGGGTACCGGGCGAGGGGACGGGGACGGGGCGAGGGGACGGGTACGGGGCGAGGGGACGGGTACCGGGCGAGGGGACGGGGACGGGGAGAGGGGACGGGTACGGGGCGAGGGGACGGGGACGGCTACGGGGCGAGGGGACGGCTACGGGGCGAGGGGACGGGTACTGGGCGAGGGGACGGGTACTGGGCGAAGGGACGGGTACTGGGCAAGGGGACGGGTACGGGGCCAGGGCGAGGGGACGGGTACGGGGCCAGGGCGAGGGGACGGGGATGGGGCGAGGGGTCGGGGCGAGGGGACGGGTACGGGGTGAGGGGACAGGGACGGGTACGGGGCGAGGGGACGGGGACGGGGACGGGGCGAGGGGACGGTACGGGGCGAGGGGACGGGTACCGGGCGAGGGGACGGGGACGGCTACCGGGCGAGGGGACGGCTACCGGGCGAGGGGACGGGGACGGGTACGGGGCGAGGGGACGGGGACGGGGCGAGGGGACGGGGACGGGGCGAGGGGACAGGGGGCGAGGCGAGGGGACGGGTACGGGGTGAGGGGACAGGGACGGGGCGAGGGGACGGTACGGGGCGAGGGGACAGGGACGGGTACGGGGCGAGGGGACGGGGACGGGGCGAGGGGACGGTACGGGGTGAGGGGACAGGGACGGGTACGGGGCGAGGGGACGGGGACGGGGCGAGGGGACGGTACGGGGCGAGGGGACGGGTACCGGGCGAGGGGACGGGGACGGCTACCGGGCGAGGGGACGGCTACCGGGCGAGGGGACGGGGACGGGTACGGGGCGAGGGGACGGCTACGGGGCGAGGGGACGGCTGCAGGGCGAGGAGACGGGTACCGGGCGAGGGGACGGGTATGGGGCAGATACAGGGTGATATAGGGTCAGGGGATGGGCCGGGGTGAGATGGGAGTGAGAGTGGGTACAGGGTCTGGTTATTCACTCTCCACCCTCTGTATACCCCCACCCCCACCCCCACCCCCACCTCCCTGGCGAGCAGCAAGCCATGGTGATCCGTGAAGGAGAGAAGACACAGATTAATGCTGAGGAAGTTGTTGCTGGAGACCTGGTGGAGGTGAAAGGGGGTGACCGGATCCCTGCTGATCTCCGGATCATTTCTGCTCACGGCTGTAAGGTAGGTGTGGGATCAAATGTCCGGCCTTTGGTTCTGACTGGTTCGAGATGAGTCAGATTGATCGGATCTGCAACTTGCTTCACCTCTCACTCTCTCTGTCTTTCTCCTTCAAATTCATCCAACCTCCATCTCCCTCCCCCTTCACTCCCGCCCGACCCACTGACAGGTGGATAACTCCTCACTGACTGGGGAATCAGAGCCTCAGACCCGATCACCAGACTGCACCAACGACAACCCCCTGGAAACCAGAAACATTGCCTTCTTCTCCACCAACTGTGTGGAAGGTACAGGCTCAGGGCGAGGGGACAGTGGGAATCATCGGGTGGGTGGGTGGGGGAGGCAGTATCAGGGTTGTGGCTAGTGACAGTGAGGATGAGGCAAGTGTGACAGACTTTCCGAGTGTCTCACTCTATATGTGAAACTGTGTGTGTGTGTGTGTGTGTGTGTGTGTGTGTGTCTGTGTGAGAGGGAGAGAGAGACAATCTGTGTGTGTGTGAGAGAGAGAGAGAGGGACAGTCTGTGTGTGTGTGTGTGTGTGTGTGTGTGAGAGAGAGAGAGAGGGACAGTCTGTGTGTGTGTTTGTATGTGAGAGAGAGAGACAGTCGGGGTGTGTGTGTGTATGTGAGAGAGAGAGGGACAGTTCGTGAGAGTGTGTGTGTTTGTGTGAAAGTTAGGGGTTCAGTTGGTGTGTGTGTGAGAGAGATATAGAGAGAGGGACAGGCTTTGTGTGTGAGAGAGATATAGAGAGAGGGACAGTCGGTGTGTGTGAGAGATATAGAGAGAGGGACAGTCGGTGTGTGAGAGATATAGAGAGAGGGACAGTCGGTGTGTGAGAGAGAGATATAGAGAGAGGGACAGTCGGTGTGTGTGTGTGAGAGAGATATAGAGAGAGGGACAGTCGGTCTGTGAGAGAGATATAGAGAGAGGGACAGTCGGTGTGTGTGAGAGATATAGAGAGAGGGACAGTCGGTGTGTGAGAGATATAGAGAGAGGGACAGTCGGTGTGTGTGAGAGAGATATAGAGAGAGGGACAGTCGGTGTGTGAGAGAGATATAGAGAGAGGGACAGTCGGTGTGTGTGAGAGATATAGAGAGAGGGACAGTCGGTGTGTGAGAGAGAGAGAGAGAGGGACAGTCGGTGTGTGTGTGTGAGAGAGATATAGAGAGAGGGACAGTCGGTGTGTGTGTGAGAGAGATATAGACAGAGGGACAGTCGGTGTGTGAGAGAGATATAG